>NW_026735363.1:0-135902 GCF_949786415.1 Peromyscus eremicus
CTGCATGTGACTCAACTAGATTTAGTATGGGAAAAAAACGCTAGCTCACCTTACAAGAAACACTCTCTGCTTTTGAGAAAAGAGCACTCTTCTACTCTACTGTGTTTCCTATAGGGCCAGAATAGTGAGCTTTCTCAGAACAATAGAACTGTGCATCCTACACACACTGGCTATATCTAGTTCAATTCTGCTTAGGAAACTGACAAGAACAGTTGGTCCACTTCAGTCCAATACACTGTACTTGCTGGGAACAGACGCCCGTGCTACATGCCCTGTGTATGACAATGGGAGCTCAATAGTGACTCTTCTTACCAGAAAAATCTCTTGCTCGTAGGACCTGAAACTGCATGTGATTCAACTCCATTTAGGACTGCAAAACAAACGCTAGCTAGCCTTACAAGAAACACACTCTGCTTTTGAGAATAGAGCACTCTTCTACTCTACTGTGTTTCCTATAGGGCCAGAATAGTGAGCTTGCTCAGAACAATAGAACTGTGCATCCTACAAACACTGGCTATATCTAGTTCAATTCTGCTTAGGAAACTGAAAAGAACAGTTGGTCCACTTCAGTCCAATACACTGTACTTGCTGGGAACAGACGCCCGTGCTATATGCCCTGTGTATGACAATGGGAGCTCAATAGTGACTCTTCTTACCAGAAAAACCCCTTCTCGTAGGACCTGAAACTGCATGTGATTCAACTCCATTTAGGACTGCAAAACAAACGCTAGCTCGCCTTACAAGAAACACACTCTGCTTTTGAGAATAGAGCACTCTTCTACTCTACAGTGTTTCCTATGGGGTCTGAACAGTGAGCTTACTCAGAACAAAAGAACTGTGCTTCCTACACACACGGGCCATATCTAGTTCAACTATGCTTAGGAAACTGACAAGGACAGTAGCTCGTCTTCTGTCCAATACACTGTACTTGCAAAGAACAGTAGCAAGTGTTGTTTGCACTGTGTATGGCAATAGGAGCACAATAGTGACTCTTCTTACCAGAAAACAACTCTTGCTCATAGGACAAGAAACTGCATGTAATTCAACTACATTTAGGACTGGGAAACAAACGCTAGCTCACCTTACAAGAAACACACAATGCTTTTGAGAAAAGAGCACTCTTCTACTTTACTGTGTTTCCTTTAGGGCCAGAACAGTGAGCTTGCTCAGAACAAAAGAACTGTGCTTCCTACACACACAGGCCATATCTAGTTCAACTCTGCTTAGGAAACTGACAAGAACGGTAGCTCCTCTTCAGTCCAATACACTGAACTTGCTGGGAACAGACGCGAGTGCTATTTGAACTGTGTATGGCAAAGGGAGCGCAATAGTGACTTTCCTTACCAGAAAACATCCCTTGCTCATAGGACCAAAAACTGCATGTGATTCAACTCCATTTAGGACTGGGAAACAAACGCTAGCTCACCTTAAAAAAAACACAATCTGCTTTTGAGAAAAGAGCACTCTTCCACTTTACTGTGTTTCCTATAGGGCAAGAACAGTGAGCTTGCTCAGAACAAAAGAACTGTGCTTCCTACACACACGGGCTATATCTAGTTCAACTCTGCTTAGGAAACTGACAAGAACAGTAGCTCCTCTTCAGTCCAATACACTGTACTTGCTGGGAGCATACGCGAGTGCAATTTGCACTGTGTATGGTAATGGTAGAAAAATAGTGACTCTTCTTACCAGAAAAGAACTCTTGCTCGTAGGACCAGAAACTGCATGTGATTCAACTCCATTTAGGACTGGGAAACAAACGCTAGCTCACCTTACAAGAACCACACTCTGCTTCTGAGAAAAGAGCACTCTTCTACTCTTCTGTGTTTCCTATAGGGCCAGAACAGTGAGCTTGCTCAGAACAAAAGGACTGTGCTTCCTACACACACGAGCCATATCTAGTTCAACTCTGCTTAGGAAACTGACAAGAACAGCAGCTCCTTGTCAGTCCAATACACTGTACTTGCTGGGAACAGACGTGAGTGCTATTTGCACTGTTTATCGCAAAGGGAGCCCAATAGTGACTTTCCTTACCAGAATACATCCCT
Source organism: Peromyscus eremicus (assembly GCF_949786415.1). NCBI lineage: Eukaryota > Metazoa > Chordata > Mammalia > Rodentia > Cricetidae > Peromyscus > Peromyscus eremicus. The sequence continues at coordinate 2,049 of NW_026735363.1, forward strand.
TGCTCGTAGGACCAGAAACTGCATGTGATTCAACTCCATTTTGGACTGAGAAACAAATGCTAGCTCGCCTTACAAGAAACACACTCTGCTTTTGAGAAAAGAGCACTCTTCTACTCTACAGTGTTTCCTATGGGGTCTGAACAGTGAGCTTGCTCAGAACAAAAGAACTGTGCTTCCTACACACGGGCCATATCTAGTTCAACTCTGCTTAGGAAACTGACAAGAGCAGTAGATCATCTTCAGTCCAATACACTGTACTTGCTGGGAACAGACGCGAGTGCGATTTGCCCTGTGTATGACAATGGGAGCGCAATAGTGACTCTTCTTACCAGAAAACAACTCTTGTTCGTAGGACCAGAAACTGCATGTGACTCAACTAGATTTAGTATGGGAAAAAAACGCTAGCTCACCTTACAAGAAACACTCTCTGCTTTTGAGAAAAGAGCACTCTTCTACTCTACTGTGTTTCCTATAGGGCCAGAATAGTGAGCTTGCTCAGAACAATAGAACTGTGCATCCTACAAACACTGGCTATATCTAGTTCAATTCTGCTTAGGAAACTGACAAGAACAGTTGGTCCACTTCAGTCCAATACACTGTACTTGCTGGGAACAGACGCCCGTGCTATATGCCCTGTGTATGACAATGGGAGCTCAATAGTGACTCTTCTTACCAGAAAAATCTCTTGCTCGTAGGACCTGAAACTGCATGTGATTCAACTCCATTTAGGACTGCAAAACAAACGCTAGCTCGCCTTACAAGAAACACACTCTGCTTTTGAGAATAGAGCACTCTTCTACTCTACAGTGTTTCCTATGGGGTCTGAACAGTGAGCTTACTCAGAACAAAAGAACTGTGCTTCCTACACACACGGGCCATATCTAGTTCAACTATGCTTAGGAAACTGACAAGGACAGTAGCTCGTCTTCTGTCCAATACACTGTACTTGCAAAGAACAGTAGCAAGTGTTGTTTGCACTGTGTATGGCAATAGGAGCACAATAGTGACTCTTCTTACCTGAAAACAACTCTTGCTCATAGGACAAGAAACTGCATGTAATTCAACTACATTTAGGACTGGGAAACAAACGCTAGCTCACCTTACAAGAAACACACAATGCTTTTGAGAAAAGAGCACTCTTCTACTTTACTGTGTTTCCTTTAGGGCCAGAACAGTGAGCTTGCTCAGAACAAAAGAACTGTGCTTCCTACACACACAGGCCATATCTAGTTCAACTCTGCTTAGGAAACTGACAAGAATGGTAGCTCCTCTTCAGTCCAATACACTGAACTGGCTGGGAACAGACGCGAGTGCTATTTGAACTGTGTAGGGCAAAGGGAGCGCAATAGTGACTTTCCTTACCAGAAAACATCCCTTGCTCATAGGACCAAAAACTGCATGTGATTCAACTCCATTTAGGACTGGGAAACAAACGCTAGCTCACCTTAAAAAAAACACAATCTGCTTTTGAGAAAAGAGCACTCTTCTACTCTACTGTGTTTCCTATAGGGCAAGAACAGTGAGCTTGCTCAGAACAAAAGAACTGTGCTTCCTACACACACGGGCTATATCTAGTTCAACTCTGCTTAGGAAACTGACAAGAACAGTAGCTCCTCTTCAGTCCAATACACTGTACTTGCTGGGAGCATACGCGAGTGCAATTTGCACTGTGTATGGCAATGGTAGCACAATAGTGACTCTTCTTACCAGAAAACAACTCTTGCTCGCAGGACCAGAAACTGCATGTGATTCAACTCCATTATGGACTGGGAAACAAATGCTAGCTCGCCTTACAAGAAACACACTCTGCTTTTGAGAAAAGAGCACTCTTCTACTCTTCTGTGTTTCCTATAGGGCCAGAAGAGTGAGCTTGCTCTGAACAAATGATTTGTGCTTCCTTAACCCACGGGCCATATATAGTTCAACTCTGCTTAGGAAACTGACAAGAACAGTAGCTCCTCTTCAGTCTAATACACTGTACTTGCTGGGAACAGACGTGAGTGCTATTTGCCCTGTGTATGGCAATGGGAGTGCAATAGTGACTCTCCTTACCAGAAAACAACTCTTGCTTGTAGGACCAGAAACTGCATGTGATTCAACTCCTTTAGGACTTGGAAAGAAACGCTAGCTCGCCTTAGGAGAAACACAGTCTGCTTTTGAGAAAAGAGCACTCTTCTACTCTACTGTGTTTACTATGGGGTCTGAAAATTGAGCTTGCTCAGAACAAAAGAACTGTGCTTCACACACACGGGCCATATCTAGTTCAACTCTGCTTAGGAAACTGACAAGAACAGAAGCTCCTCTTCTGTCCAATACACCCTACTTGCTGGAAACAGACTCGAGTGCTATTTGCACTGAGTATGGCAATGGTAGCACAATAGTGACTCTTCTTACCAGAAAACAAATCTTGCTCGTAGGACCAGAAACTGCATGTGATTCAACTCCAGTTAGGAGTGGGAAACAAACGCTAGCTCGCTTTACAAGAAACAAACTCTGCTTCTGAGAAAAGAGCACTCTTCTACTCTTCTGTGTTTCCTATAGGGCCAGAACAGTGAGCTTGCTCAGAACAAAAGAACTGTGCTTCCTAAACACACGGGCCATATCTAGTTCAACTCTGCTTAGGAAACTGACAAGAACAGTAGCTCCTCTTCAGTCCAATACACTGTACTTGCTGGGAACAGACGTGAGTGCTATTTGCACTGTTTATGGCAAAGGGAGAACATTAGTGACTTTCCTTTCCAGAAAACATCCCTTGCTCATAGGACCAGAAACTGCATGTGATTCAACTCCATTTTGGACTGGGAAACAAACGCTAGCTCGCCTTACAAGAAACACACTCTGCTTTTGAGAAAAGAGCACTCTTCTACTCTACATTGTTTCCTATAGGGCCAAAACGGTGAGCTTGCTCAGAACAAAAGAACTGTGCTTCCTACACACACGAGCCATATCTAGTTCAACTCTGCTTAGGAAACTGACAAGAACAGTAGATCCTCTTCAGTCCAATACACTGTACATGCTGGGAACAGACGCCAGTGCTATTTGCCCTGTGTATGACAACGGGAGCGCAATAGTGACTCTTCTTACCAGAAAACAACTCTTGCTCCTAGGATCAGAAACTACATGTGATTCAACTCCATTTAGGACTGGGAAACAAACGCTAGCTCGCCTTACAAGAAACACACTCTGCTTTTGATAAAAGAGCACTCTTCTTCTCTACTGTGTTTCGTATGGTGTCCGATCAGTGAGCTTGCTCAGAACAAAAGAACTGTGCTTCCTACACACGGGCCATATCTAGTTCAACTCTGCTTAAGAAACTGACAAGAACAGTAGCTCCTCTTCTGTCCAATACACTGTACTTGCAAAGAACAGTAGCGAGAGTTGTTAGCACTGTGTATGGCAGTAGGAGCGCAATAGTGACTCTTCTTACCAGAAAACAACTCTTGTTCATAGGACAAGAAACTGCATGTAATTCAACTCCATTTAGGACTGGGAACCAAATGCTAGCTCACCTTACAAGAAACACACTCTGCTTTTGAGAAAAGAGCACTCTTCTACTCCTCTGTGTTTCCTATAGGACCAGAACAGTGAGCTTGCTCAGAACAAAAGAACTGTGCTTCCTAAACACACGGGCCATATCTCGTTCAACTCTGCTTAGGAAACTGACAAGAACAGTAGCTCCTCTTCAGTCCAATACACTGTACTTGCTGGGAACAGACGCGAGTGCTACTTGCACTGTTTATGGCAAAGGGAGCACAATAGTGACTTTCCTTACCAGAAAACATCCCTTGCTTGTAGGACCAAAAACTGCATGTGATTCAACTCCATTTAGGACTGGGAAACAAACGCTAGTTCACCTTACAAGAAAAAAACTCTGCTTTTGAGAAAAGAGCACTCTTCTACTCTACTGTGTTTTCTGTAGGGCCAAAACAGTGAGCTTGCTCAGAACAAAAGAACTGTGCTTCCTACACCCACCGGCCATATCTAGTTCAACTCTGCTTAGGAAACTGACAAGAGCAGTAGATCCTCTTCAGTCCAATACACTGTACATGCTGGGAACAGACGCCAGTGCTATTTGCCCTGTGTATGACAATGGGAGCACAATAGTGACTCTTCTTACCAGAAAAAAACTCTTGCTCCTAGGATCAGAAACTGCATGTGATTCAACTCCATTTAGGACTGGGAAACAAACGCTAGCTCGCCTTACAGGAAACACACTCTGCTTTTGAGAAAAGAGCACTCTTCTACTCTACTGTGTTTCCTATGGGGTCCGAACAGTGAGCTTGCTCAGAACAAAAGAACTGTGCTTCCTACACACACGGGCCATATCTAGTTCAACTCTGTTTAGGAAACTTACAAGAACAGTAGCTCCTCTTCTGTCCAATACACTGTACTTGCAAAGAACAGTAGCAAGTGTTGTTTGCACTGTGTATGGCAGTAGGAGCGCAATAGTGATTCTTCTTACCAGAAAACAACTCTTGCTCATAGGACAAGAACCTCCATGTAATTCAACTCCATTTAGGACTGGGAAACAAACACTAGCTCACCTTACAAGAAACACATTCTGCTTTTGAGAAAAGAGAACTCTTCTACTCTACTGTGTTTCCTATAGGGCCAGAAGAGTGAGCTTGCTCAGAACAAAACAAGTGTACTTCCTACACACACGGGCCATATCTAGTTCATTTGCTTAGGAAACTGACAAGAACAGTAGATCCTCTTCAGTCCAATACACTGTACATCCTGGGAACAGACGCGAGTCCTATTTGCCCTGTGTATGGCAATGGGAACACAATAGTGACTCTTCTTACTAGAAAACAACTCTTGCTTGTAGGACCAGAAACTGCATGTGATTCAACTCCATTTAGGACTGGGAAACAAAAGCTAGCTCGCCTTACAAGAAACACACTCTGCTTTTGAGAAAAGGGCACTCTTCTACTCTACTGTGTTTCCTATAGGGCCAAAACAGTGAGCTTGCTCAGAACAAAAGAACTGTGCTTCCTACACACACCGGCCATATCTAGTTCAACTCTGCTTAGGAAACTGACAAGAGCAGTAGATCCTCTTCAGTCCATTACACTGTACATGCTGGGAACAGACGCCAGTGCTATTTGCCCTGTGTATGACAATGGGAGTGCAATAGTGACTCTTCTTACCAGAAAACAACTCTTGCTCCTAGGATCAGAAACTGCATGTGATTCAACTCCATTTAGGACTGGGAAACAAACGCGAGCTCGCCTTACAAGAAACACACTCTGCTTTTGAGAAAAGAGCACTCTTCTACTCTACTGTGTTAACTATGGGGTCCGAAAATTGAGCTTCCTCAGAACAAAAGAACTGTTCTTCACACACACGGGCCATATCTAGTTCAACTCTGCTTAGAAAACTGACAAGAACAGTAGCTCCTCTTCAGTCCAATACACTGTACTTGCTGGGAACAGACGTGAGTGCTATTTGCACTGATTATGGCAAAGGGAGAACATTAGTGACTTTCCTTTCCAGAAAACATCCCTTGCTCATAGGACCAGAAACTGCATGTGATTCAACTCCATTTAGGACTGGGAAACAAACGCTAGCTCGCCTTACAAGAAAAAGAGTCTGCTTTTGTGAAAAGAGCACTTTTCTACTCTACTGTGTTTCTTATAGGGCCAGAAGAGTGAGCTTGCTCAGAACAAAAGAAGTGTACTTCCTACACACACGGGCCATATCTAGTTCAACTTTGCTTAGGAAACTGACAAGAACAGTATATCCTCTTCAGTCCAATACACTGTACATCCTGGGAACAGACGCGAGTCCTATTTGCCCTGTGTATGGCAATGGGAACACAATAGTGACTCTTCTTACTCGAAAACAACTCTTGCTTGTAGGACCAGAAACTGCATGTGATTCAACTCCATTTAGGACTGGGAAACAAAAGCTAGCTCGCCTTACAAGAAACACACTCTGCTTTTGAGAAAGGAGCACTCTTCTACTCTACTGTGTTTTCTATAGGGCCAAAACTGTGAGCTTGCTCAGAACAAAAGAACTGTGCATCCTACACACACCAACCATATCTAGTTCAACTCTGCTTAGGAAACTGACAAGAACAGTAGATCCTCTTCAGTCCAATACACTGTACATGCTGGGAACAGACGCCAGTGCTATTTGCCCTGTGTATGACAATGGGAGCCCAATAGTGACTCTTCTTACCAGAAAACAACTCTTGCTCCTAGGATCAGAAACTCATGTGATTCAACTCCATTTAGGACTGGGAAACAAACGCGAGCTCGCCTTACAAGAAACACACTCTGCTTTTGAGAAAAGGGCACTCTTCTACTCTACTGTGTTTCCTATAGGGCCAAAAGAGTGAGCTTGCTCAGAACAAAAGAACTGTGCTTCCTACACACACCGGCCATATCTAGTTCAACTCTGCTTAGGAAACTGACAAGAGCAGTAGATCCTCTTCAGTCCATTACACTGTACATGCTGGGAACAGACGCCAGTGCTATTTGCCCTGTGTATGACAATGGGAGTGCAATAGTGACTCTTCTTACCAGAAAACAACTCTTGCTCCTAGGATCAGAAACTCATGTGATTCAACTCCATTTAGGACTGGGAAACAAACGCGAGCTCGCCTTACAAGAAACACACTCTGCTTTTGAGAAAAGAGCACTCTTCTATTCTACTGTGTTTCCTATGGGGTCCGAACAGTGAGCTTGCTCAGAACAAAAGAACTGTGTTTCCTACACACACGGGCCATATCTAGGTCAACTCTGCTTAGGAAACTGACAAGAGCAGTAGCTCCTCTTCAGTCCAATACACTGTACTTGCTGGGAACAGACGCGACTGCTATTTGCACTATGTATGGCAAAGGGAGCACAATAGTGACTTTCCTTTCCAGAAAACAAGTCTTGCTCGTAAGACAGAAACTCCATGTGATTCAACTCCATTTAGGACTGGGAAACAAACGCTAGCTCGCCTTACAAGAAAAAGAGTCTGCTTTTGTGAAAAGAGCACTTTTCTACTCTACTGTGTTTCTTATAGGGCCAGAAGAGTGAGCTTGCTCAGAACAAAAGAAGTGTACTTCCTACACACACGGGCCATATCTAGTTCAACTTTGCTTAGGAAACTGACAAGAACAGTATATCCTCTTCAGTCCAATACACTGTACATCCTGGGAACAGACGCGAGTCCTATTTGCCCTGTGTATGGCAATGGGAACACAATAGTGACTCTTCTTACTCGAAAACAACTCTTGCTTGTAGGACCAGAAACTGCATGTGATTCAACTCCATTTAGGACTGGGAAACAAAAGCTAGCTCGCCTTACAAGAAACACACTCTGCTTTTGAGAAAGGAGCACTCTTCTACTCTACTGTGTTTTCTATAGGGCCAAAACTGTGAGCTTGCTCAGAACAAAAGAACTGTGCTTCCTACACACACCGGCCATATCTAGTTCAACTCTGCTTAGGAAACTGACAAGAGCAGTAGATCCTCTTCAGTCCATTACACTGTACATGCTGGGAACAGACGCCAGTGCTATTTGCCCTGTGTATGACAATGGGAGTGCAATAGTGACTCTTCTTACCAGAAAACAACTCTTGCTCCTAGGATCAGAAACTGCATGTGATTCAACTCCATTTAGGACTGGGAAACAAACGCGAGCTCGCCTTACAAGAAACACACTCTGCTTTTGAGAAAAGAGCACTCTTCTACTCTACTGTGTTAACTATGGGGTCTGAAAATTGAGCTTCCTCAGAACAAAAGAACTGTTCTTCACACACACGGGCCATATCTAGTTCAACTCTGCTTAGAAAACTGACAAGAACAGTAGCTCCTCTTCAGTCCAATACACTGTACTTGCTGGGAACAGACGTGAGTGCTATTTGCACTGATTATGGCAAAGGGAGAACATTAGTGACTTTCCTTTCCAGAAAACATCCCTTGCTCATAGGACCAGAAACTGCATGTGATTCAACTCCATTTAGGACTGGGAAACAAACGCTAGCTCGCCTTACAAGAAACACACTCTGCTTTTGAGAAAAGAGCACTCTTCTATTCTACTGTGTTTCCTATGGGTTCCGAACAGTGAGCTTGCTCAGAACAAAAGAACTGTGTTTCCTACACACACGGGCCATATCTAGGTCAACTCTGCTTAGGAAACTGACAAGAGCAGTAGCTCCTCTTCAGTCCAATACACTGTACTTGCTGGGAACAGACGCGAGTGCTATTTGCACTATGTATGGCAAAGGGAGCACAATAGTGACTTTCCTTTCCAGAAAACAAGTCTTGCTCGTAAGACAGAAACTCCATGTGATTCAACTCCATTTAGGACTGGGAAACAAACGCTAGCTCGCCTTACAAGAAAAAGCGTCTGCTTTTGTGAAAAGAGCACTTTTCTACTCTACTGTGTTTCTTATAGGGCCAGAAGAGTGAGCTTGCTCAGAACAAAAGAAGTGTACTTCCTACACACACGGGCCATATCTAGTTCAACTTTGCTTAGGAAACTGACAAGAACAGTATATCCTCTTCAGTCCAATACACTGTACATCCTGGGAACAGACGCGAGTCCTATTTGCCCTGTGTATGGCAATGGGAACACAATAGTGACTCTTCTTACTCGAAAACAACTCTTGCTTGTAGGACCAGAAACTGCATGTGATTCAACTCCATTTAGGACTGGGAAACAAAAGCTAGCTCGCCTTACAAGAAACACACTCTGCTTTTGAGAAAGGAGCACTCTTCTACTCTACTGTGTTTTCTATAGGGCCAAAACTGTGAGCTTGCTCAGAACAAAAGAACTGTGCATCCTACACACACCAGCCATATCTAATTCAACTCTGCTTAGGAAACTGACAAGAACAGTAGATCCTCTTCAGTCCAATACACTGTACATGCTGGGAACAGACGCCAGTGCTATTTGCCCTGTGTATGACAATGGGAGCCCAATAGTGACTCTTCTTACCAGAAAACAACTCTTGCTCCTAGGATCAGAAACTGCATGTGATTCAACTCCATTTAGGACTGGGAAACAAACGCTAGCTCGCCTTACAGGAAACACACTCTGCTTTTGAGAAAAGAGCACTCTTCTACTCTACTGTGTTTCCTATGGGGTCCGAACAGTGAGCTTGCTCAGAACAAAAGAACTGTGCTTCCTACACACACGGGCCATATCTAGTTCAACTCTGCTTAGGAAACTGACAAGAATAGTAGATCCTCTTCAGTCCAATACACTTTACATGCTGGGAACAGACGCCAGTGCTATTTGCCCTGTGTATGACAATGGGAGCACAATAGTGACTCTTCTTACCATAATACAACTCTTGCTCGTAGGACCAGAAACTGCATGTGATTGAACTCCATTTAGGACTGGGAAACAAACGCTAGCTCGCCTTAGAAGAAACACATTCTGCTTTTGAGAAAAGAGCACTCTTCTACTCTACTGTGTTTCCTATAGGGCCAGAAGAGTGAGCTTGCTCAGAACAAAAGAAGTGTACTTCCTACACACACGGGCCATATCTAGTTCAACTTTGCTTAGGAAACTGACAAGAACAGTAGATCCTCTTCAGTCCAATACACTGTACATGCTGGGAACAGAAGCCAGTGCTATTTACCCTGTGTATGACAATGGGAGCGCAATAGTGACTCTTCTTACCAGAAAACAACTCTTGCTCCAAGGATCAGAAACTGCATGTGATTCAACTCCATTTAGGACTGGGAAACAAACTCTAGCTCGCCTTACAAGAAACACACTCTGCTTTTGAGAAAAGAGCACTCTCCTACTCTACTGTGTTTCCTATGGGGTCCGAACAGTGAGCTTGCTCAGAACAAAAGAACTGTGCTTCCTACACACACGGGCGATATCTAGTTCAACTCTGCTTAGGAAACTGACAAGAACAGTAGTTCCTTTTCTGTCCAATACACTGTACTTGTAAAGAACAGTAGCAAGTGTTGTTTGCACTGTGTATGGCAATAGGAGCGCAATAGTGACTCTTACCAGAAAAGAACTCTTGCTCGTAGGACCAGAAACTGCATGTGATTCAACTCCATTTAGGACTGGGAAACCGACGCTAGCTCACCTTACAAGAAACACACTCTGCTTCTGAGAAAAGAGCACTCTTCTACTCTTCTGTGTTTCCTATAGGGCCAGAACAGTGAGCTTGCTCAGAACAAAAGAACTGTGCTTCCTACACACACGAGCCATATCTAGTTCAACTCTGCTTAGGAAACTGACAAGAACAGTAGCTTCTCTTCAGTCCAATACACTGTACTTGCTGGGAACAGACGTAAGTGCTATTTTCACTGTTTATCGCAAAGGGAGCACAATAGTGACTTTCCTTACCAGAATACATCCCTTGTTCGTAGGACCAGAAACTGCATGTGATTCAACTCCATTTTGGACGGGGAACCAAACGCTAGCTCGCATTACAAGAAACACACTCTGCTTTTGAGAAAAGAGCACTCTTCTATTCTACTGTGTTTCCTATGGGGTCCGAACAGTGAGCTTGCTCAGAACAAAAGAACTGTGTTTCCTACACACACGCGCCATATCTAGTTCAACTCTGCTTAGGAAACTGACAAGAACAGTAGATTATCTTCAGTCCAATACACTATACATGCTGGGAACAGACGCCAGTGCTATTTGCCCTGTGTATGACAATGGGAGCGCAATAGTGACTCTTCTTACCAGAAAACAACTCTTGCTCGTAGGACCAGAAACTGCATGTGATTCAACTCCATTTAGGACTGGGAAACAAACGCTATCTCGCTTTACAAGAAAAACACTCTGCTTTTGAGAAAAGAGCACTCTTCTATTCTACTGTGTATCCTATGGGGTACTAACAGTGAGCTTGCTCAGAACAAAAGAACTGTGCGTCCTACACACACGGGCTATATCTTGTTCAACTCTGCTTAGGAAACTGACAAGAACAGTAGATTATCTTCAGTACAATACACTGTACTTGCTCGGAACAGACGTGAGTGCTATTTGCACTGTTTATCGCAAAGGGAGCACAACAGTGACTTTCCATACAAGAATACATCCCCTGCTCGTAGGACCAGAAACTTCATGTGATTCAACTCCATTTTGGACTGAGAAACAAATGCTAGCTCGCCTTACAAGAAACACACTCTGCTTTTGAGAAAAGAGCAATCTTCTACTCTACAGTGTTTCCTATGGGGTCTGAACAGTGAGCTTGCTCAGAACAAAAGAACTGTGCTTCCTACACACGGGCCATATCTAGTTCAACTCTGCTTAGGAAACTGACAAGAGCAGTAGATCATCTTCAGTCCGATACACTGTACTTGCTGGGAACAGACGCGAGTGCGATTTGCCCTGTGTATGACAATGGGAGCGCAATAGTGACTCTTCTTACCAGAAAACAACTCTTGTTCGTAGGACCAGAAACTGCATGTGACTCAACTAGATTTAGTATGGGAAAAAAACGCTAGCTCACCTTACAAGAAACACTCTCTGCTTTTGAGAAAAGAGCACTCTTCTACTCTACTGTGTTTCCTATAGGGCCAGAATAGTGAGCTTGCTCAGAACAATAGAACTGTGCATCCTACACACACTGGCTATATCTAGTTCAATTCTGCTTAGGAAACTGACAAGAACAGTTGGTCCACTTCAGTCCAATACACTGTACTTGCTGGGAACAGACGCCCGTGCTACATGCCCTGTGTATGACAATGGGAGCTCAATAGTGACTCTTCTTACCAGAAAAATCTCTTGCTCGTAGGACCTGAAACTGCATGTGATTCAACTCCATTTAGGACTGCAAAACAAACGCTAGCTCGCCTTACAAGAAACACACTCTGCTTTTGAGAATAGAGCACTCTTCTACTCTACTGTGTTTCCTATAGGGCCAGAATAGTGAGCTTGCTCAGAACAATAGAACTGTGCATCCTACAAACACTGGCTATATCTAGTTCAATTCTGCTTAGGAAACTGAAAAGAACAGTTGGTCCACTTCAGTCCAATACACTGTACTTGCTGGGAACAGACGCCCGTGCTATATGCCCTGTGTATGACAATGGGAGCTCAATAGTGACTCTTCTTACCAGAAAAACCCCTTCTCGTAGGACCTGAAACTGCATGTGATTCAACTCCATTTAGGACTGCAAAACAAACGCTAGCTCGCCTTACAAGAAACACACTCTGCTTTTGAGAATAGAGCACTCTTCTACTCTACAGTGTTTCCTATGGGGTCTGAACAGTGAGCTTACTCAGAACAAAAGAACTGTGCTTCCTACACACACGGGCCATATCTAGTTCAACTATGCTTAGGAAACTGACAAGGACAGTAGCTCGTCTTCTGTCCAATACACTGTACTTGCAAAGAACAGTAGCAAGTGTTGTTTGCACTGTGTATGGCAATAGGAGCACAATAGTGACTCTTCTTACCTGAAAACAACTCTTGCTCATAGGACAAGAAACTGCATGTAATTCAACTACATTTAGGACTGGGAAACAAACGCTAGCTCACCTTACAAGAAACACACAATGCTTTTGAGAAAAGAGCACTCTTCTACTTTACTGTGTTTCCTTTAGGGCCAGAACAGTGAGCTTGCTCAGAACAAAAGAACTGTGCTTCCTACACACACAGGCCATATCTAGTTCAACTCTGCTTAGGAAACTGACAAGAATGGTAGCTCCTCTTCAGTCCAATACACTGAACTGGCTGGGAACAGACGCGAGTGCTATTTGAACTGTGTAGGGCAAAGGGAGCGCAATAGTGACTTTCCTTACCAGAAAACATCCCTTGCTCATAGGACCAAAAACTGCATGTGATTCAACTCCATTTAGGACTGGGAAACAAACGCTAGCTCACCTTAAAAAAAACACAATCTGCTTTTGAGAAAAGAGCACTCTTCTACTCTACTGTGTTTCCTATAGGGCAAGAACAGTGAGCTTGCTCAGAACAAAAGAACTGTGCTTCCTACACACACGGGCTATATCTAGTTCAACTCTGCTTAGGAAACTGACAAGAACAGTAGCTCCTCTTCAGTCCAATACACTGTACTTGCTGGGAGCATACGCGAGTGCAATTTGCACTGTGTATGGCAATGGTAGCACAATAGTGACTCTTCTTACCAGAAAACAACTCTTGCTCGCAGGACCAGAAACTGCATGTGATTCAACTCCATTATGGACTGGGAAACAAATCTAGCTCGCCTTACAAGAAACACACTCTGCTTTTGAGAAAAGAGCACTCTTCTACTCTTCTGTGTTTCCTATAGGGCCAGAAGAGTGAGCTTGCTCTGAACAAATGATTTGTGCTTCCTTAACCCACGGGCCATATATAGTTCAACTCTGCTTAGGAAACTGACAAGAACAGTAGCTCCTCTTCAGTCTAATACACTGTACTTGCTGGGAACAGACGTGAGTGCTATTTGCCCTGTGTATGGCAATGGGAGTGCAATAGTGACTCTCCTTACCAGAAAACAACTCTTGCTTGTAGGACCAGAAACTGCATGTGATTCAACTCCTTTAGGACTTGGAAAGAAACGCTAGCTCGCCTTAGGAGAAACACAGTCTGCTTTTGAGAAAAGAGCACTCTTCTACTCTACTGTGTTTACTATGGGGTCTGAAAATTGAGCTTGCTCAGAACAAAAGAACTGTGCTTCACACACACGGGCCATATCTAGTTCAACTCTGCTTAGAAAACTGACAAGAACAGTAGCTCCTCTTCAGTCCAATACACTGTACTTGCTGGGAACAGACGTGAGTGCTATTTGCACTGATTATGGCAAAGGGAGAACATTAGTGACTTTCCTTTCCAGAAAACATCCCTTGCTCATAGGACCAGAAACTGCATGTGATTCAACTCCATTTTGGACTGGGAAACAAACGCTAGCTCACCTTACAAGAAACACACTCTGCTTTTGAGAAAAGAGCACTCTTCTATTCTACTGTGTTTCCTATGGGGTCCGAACAGTGAGCTTGCTCAGAACAAAAGAACTGTGTTTCCTACACACACGGGCCATATCTAGGTCAACTCTGCTTAGGAAACTGACAAGAGCAGTAGCTCCTCTTCAGTCCAATACACTGTACTTGCTGGGAACAGACGCGAGTGCTATTTGCACTATGTATGGCAAAGGGAGCACAATAGTGACTTTCCTTTCCAGAAAACAAGTCTTACTCGTAAGACAGAAACTCCATGTGATTCAACTCCATTTAGGACTGGGAAACAAACGCTAGCTCGCCTTACAAGAAAAAGAGTCTGCTTTTGTGAAAAGAGCACTTTTCTACTCTACTGTGTTTCTTATAGGGCCAGAAGAGTGAGCTTGCTCAGAACAAAAGAAGTGTACTTCCTACACACACGGGCCATATCTAGTTCAAGTTTGCTTAGGAAACTGACAAGAACAGTATATCCTCTTCAGTCCAATACACTGTACATCCTGGGAACAGACGCGAGTCCTATTTGCCCTGTGTATGGCAATGGGAACACAATAGTGACTCTTCTTACTAGAAAACAACTCTTGCTTGTAGGACCAGAAACTGCATGTGATTCAACTCCATTTAGGACTGGGAAACAAAAGCTAGCTCGCCTTACAAGAAACACACTCTGCTTTTGAGAAAGGAGCACTCTTCTACTCTACTGCGTTTCCTATAGGGCCAAAACTGTGAGCTTGCTCAGAACAAAAGAAGTGTGCTTCCTACACACGGGCCATATCTAGTTCAATTCTGCTTAGGAAACTGACAAGAAAATTAGCTCCTCTTCAGTCCAATACACTGTACTTGCTGGGAACAGAGGCGAGTGCTATTTGCACTACGCTAGCTCGCCTTACAGGAAACACACTCTGCTTTTGAGAAAAGAGCACTCTTCTACTCTACTGTGTTTCCTATGGGGTCCGAACAGTGAGCTTGCTCAGAACAAAAGAACTGTGCTTCCTACACACACGGGCCATATCTAGTTCAACTCTGCTTAGGAAACTGACAAGAACAGTAGATCCTCTTCAGTCCAATACACTTTACATGCTGGGAACAGACGCCAGTGCTATTTGCCCTGTGTATGACAATGGGAGCACAATAGTGACTCTTCTTACCATAATACAACTCTTGCTCGTAGGACCAGAAACTGCATGTGATTGAACTCCATTTAGGACTGGGAAACAAACGCTAGCTCGCCTTAGAAGAAACACATTCTGCTTTTGAGAAAAGAGCACTCTTCTACTCTACTGTGTTTCCTATAGGGCCAGAAGAGTGAGCTTGCTCAGAACAAAAGAAGTGTACTTCCTACACACACGGGCCATATCTAGTTCAACTTTGCTTAGGAAACTGACAAGAACAGTAGATCCTCTTCAGTCCAATGCACTGTACATGCTGGGAACAGAAGCCAGTGCTATTTACCCTGTGTATGACAATGGGAGCGCAATAGTGACTCTTCTTACCAGAAAACAACTCTTGCTCCAAGGATCAGAAACTGCATGTGATTCAACTCCATTTAGGACTGGGAAACAAACTCTACTCGCCTTACAAGAAACACACTCTGCTTTTGAGAAAAGAGCACCCTCCTACTCTACTGTGTTTCCTATGGGGTCCGAACAGTGAGCTTGCTCAGAACAAAAGAACTGTGCTTCCTACACACGGGCGATATCTAGTTCAACTCTGCTTAGGAAACTGACAAGAACAGTAGCTCCTCTTCTGTCCAATACACTGTACTTGCTGGGAACAGACGTGAGTGCTATTTGCACTGAGTATGGCAATGGGAGCGCAATAGTGACTTTCCTTACCAGAAAAAAACTCTTGCTCGTAGGAACGGAAACTGCATGTGATTCAACTCCATTTAGGACTGCGAAACAACGGCTAGCTCGCCTTACAAGATACACATTCTGCTTTTGAGAAAAGAGCACTCTTCTACTCTACTGTGTTTTCATTGGGGTCCGAACAGTGACCTTGCTGAGAACAAAAGAACTGTGCTTCCTACACACACGAGCCATATCTAGTACAACTCTGCTTACGAAACTGACAAGAACAGTAGCTCCTCTTCATTCCAATACGCTGTACTTGCTGGGAACAGACGCGAGGGATATTTGCATTGTGTATGGCAAAGGGAGCACAATAGTGACACTCTAACCAGAAAACAACTCTTGCTCGTAGGACCAGAAACTGCATCTGTATTTCAACTCCCTTTAGGACTGGGAAACAAACGGTAGCTCGCCTTACAAGAAACACACTCTGCTTTTGAGAAAAGAGCACTCTTCTCTCTACTGTGTTTCCTATGGGGTTGGAACAGTGAGCTTGCTCAGAACAAAAGAACTGTGCTTCCTACACACACGGGCCATATCTAGTTCAAGTCTGCTTAGGAAACTGACAAGAACAGTAGCTCCTCTTCAATCAAATACACTGTACTTGCTGAGAGCAGACGCGAGTGCTATTTGCACTGTGTATGGCAATGGGAGCACAATAGTGACTCTTCTTACCAGAAAACAACTCTTGCTCTTAGGACCAGAAACTTCATGTGATTCAACTCTATTTAGGACTGGGAAGCAAACGCTTTCTTGCCTTACAAGAAACAAGCTCTGCTATTGAGAAAAATGCACTCTTCTACTCTACTGTGTTTCCTATGGGGTCCGAACAGTGAGCTTGCTCAGAACAAATGAACTGTGCTTACTACACACACAGGTCATATCTAGTTCAAGTCTGCTTAGGAAACTGACAAGAACAGTAGCTCCTCTTCAGTCCAATACACTGTAATTGCTGGGAACAGACGCGAGTGCTATTTGCACTGTGTATGGCAATGGGAGCACAATAGTGACTCTTCTTACAAGAAAACAATTCTTGCTTGTAGGACCAGAAACTGCATGTGATTCAACTCCATTTAGGTCTGGGAAGCAAACGCTATCTTGCCTTACAAGAAACACACTCTGCTTTTGAGAAAAGAGCATCTTCTACTCTACTGTGTTTCCTATGGGGTTCGAACAGTGAGCTTGCTCAGAACAAATGAACTGTGCTTCCTACACACACGGGCCATATCTAGTTCAACTCTGCTTAGGAAACTGACAAGAACAGTAGCTCCTCTTCAATCAAATACACTGTACTTGCTGAGAGCAGACGCGAGTGCTATTTGCACTGTGTATGGCAATGGGAGCGCAATAGTGACTCTTCTTACCAGAAAACAACTCTTGCTCTTAGGACCAGAAACTGCATGTGATTCAACTCCATTTAGGACTGGGAAGCAAACGCTAGCTTGCCTTACAAGAAACAAGCTCTGCTTTTGAGAAAAGGGCACACTTCTACTCTACTGTGTTTCCTATGGGGCCAGAACAATGAGCTTGCTCAGACCAAAAGAACTGTGCTTCCTACACACACGGGCTATATCTAGTTCAACTCTGCTTAGGAAACTGTCGAGAACAGTAGCTCCTCTTCAGTCCAATACACTGTACTTGCTGGGAACAGACGCGAGTGCTATTTGCACTGTGTACAGCAATGGGAGCACAATAGTGACTCTTCTTACCAGAAAACAACTCTTGCTCGTATGACCAGAAACTGCATGTGATTCAACTCCATTTAGGATTGGGAAACAAACGCCAGCTCGCCTTACAAGAAACACACTCTGCTTTTGAGAATAGGGCACACATCTACTCTACGGTGTTTCCTGTAGGGCCAGAACAGTGAGCTTGCTCAGAACAGAAGAAATGTGCTTCATACACACACGGGCCATATCTAGTTCAACTCTGCTTACGAAACTGACAAGAACAGTAGCTCCTCTTCATTCCAATACGCTGTACTTGCTGGGAACAGACGCGAGGGCTATTTGCATTGTGTATGGCAAAGGGAGCACAATAGTGACACTCTAACCAGAAAACAACTCTTGCTCGTAGGACCAGAAACTGCATCTGTATTTCAACTCCGTTTAGGACTGGGAAACAAACGGTAGCTTGCCTTACAAGAAACAAACTCTGCTTTTGAGAAAAGAGCACTCTTCTCTCTACTGTGTTTCCTATGGGGTTGGAACAGTGAGCTTGCTCAGAACAAAAGAACTGTGCTTCCTACATACACGGGCCATATCTAGTTCAAGTCTGCTTAGGAAACTGACAAGAACAGTAGCTCCTCTTCAATCAAATACACTGTACTTGCTGAGAGCAGACGCGAGTGCTATTTGCACTGTGTATGGCAATGGGAGCACAATAGTGACTCTTCTTACCAGAAAACAACTCTTGCTCTTAGGACCAGAAACTTCATGTGATTCAACTCCATTTAGGACTGGGAAGCAAACGCTAATTCGCCTTACACTAAACACACTCGGCTTTTGAGAAAAGAGCACTCTTCTACTCTACTGTGTTTCCTATGGGGTCCAAACAGTGAGCTTGCTCAGAACAAAAGAACTGTGCTTCCTACATACACGGGCCATATCTAGTTCAATTCTGCTTAGGAAACTGACAGGAACAGTAGCTCCTCTTCAGTCCAATACACTGTACATGCTGGGTACAGACGCGAGGGCTATTTGCATTGTGTATGGCAAAGGGAATGCAATAGTGACTCTTTTAACCAGAAAACAGCTCTTGCTCGTAGGACCAGAAACTGCATGTGTATTTCAACTCCATTTAGGACTGGGAAACAAACGCTAGCTCGCCTTACAAGAAACACACTCTGCTTTTGAGAAAAGAGCACTCTTCTACTCTACTGTGTTTTCTATGGGGTCCGAACAGTGAGCTTGCTGAGAACAAAAGAACTGTGCTTCCTACACAAACGGGCCATATCTAGTTCAACTCTGCTTAGGAAAGTGACAAGAACAGTAGGTCCTCTTCAGTCCAATACACTGTACATGCTGGGACCAGACGCGAGGGCTATTTGCACTGTGTATGGAAAAGGGAGCGCAATAGTGACTCTTCTTACCAGAAAACAACTCTTGCTCGTAGGACCAGAAGCTGCATGTGTATTTCATCTCCATTTAGGACTGGGAAACAAACTCTAGCTCACCTTACAAGAAACACACTCTTCTTTTGAGAAAAATGCACTCTTCTACTCTACTGTGTTTCCTATGGGGTCTGAACAGTGAGCTTGCTCAGAACAAATGAACTGTGCTTCCTACACACACAGGTCATATCTAGTTCAAGTCTGCTTAGGAAACTGACAAGAACAGTAGCTCCTCTTCAGTCCAATACACTGTACTTGCTGGGAACAGACGCGAGTGCTATTTGCACTGTGTACGGCAATGGGAGCACAATAGTGACTCTTCTTACAAGAAAACAATTCTTGCTTGTAGGACCAGAAACTGCATGTGATTCAACTCCATTTAGGTCTGGGAAGCAAACGCTATCTTGCCTTACAAGAAACACCCTCTGTTTTTGAGAAAAGAGCACTCTTCTACTCTACTGTGTTTCCTATAGGGCCAGAACAGTGAGCTTACTCAGAACAAAAGAACTGTGCTTCCTACACACATGGCCGTATCTAGTTCAATTGTGCTTAGGAAACTGACAAGAACAGTAGATCCTCTTAAGTCCAATACACTGTACATGCTGGGAACAGACGCCAGTGCTATTTGCCCTGTGTATGACAATGGGAGCGCAATTGTGACTTTCCTTACCAGAAAACAACTCTTGCTTGTACGTCCAGAAACTGCATGTGATTCAACGCCATTTAGGACTGGGAAACAAACGCTATCTCACCTTACAAGAAACACACTCTGCTTTTGAGATAAGAGCACTCATCTACTCTACTGTGTTTCCCATAGGGCCAGAAAGTTAGTTTGCTCAGAACAAAAGAACTGTGCTTCCTATACACACGGGCCATATTTAGTTCAACTCTGCTCAGGAAACTGACAAGAACAGTATCTCCTCTTCAGTCCAATACACTGTACTTGATTGGAACAGACGCAAGTGCTATTTGCACTGTGTATGGCAATGGGAGCGCAATAGTGACTCTTCTCACCAAAAAACAACTCTACTCGTAGGAACAGAAACTGCATGTGATTCAACTTCATTTACGACTGGGAAACAAAAGCTAGCTCGCCTTACAAGAAACACACTCTGCTTTTGAGAAAAGAGTACTCTTCTACTCTACTGTGTTTCCTATGGGGTCCGAACAGTGAGCTTGCTCAGAACAAATGAACTGTGCTTCCTACACACACGGGCCATATCTAGTTCAAGTCTGCTTAGGAAACTGACAAGAACAGTAGCTCCTCTTCAATCAAATACACTGTACTTGCTGAGAGCAGACGCGAGTGCTATTTGCA
Organism: Peromyscus eremicus; assembly: GCF_949786415.1. Taxonomy (NCBI): domain Eukaryota; kingdom Metazoa; phylum Chordata; class Mammalia; order Rodentia; family Cricetidae; genus Peromyscus; species Peromyscus eremicus. The sequence continues at coordinate 22,204 of NW_026735363.1, forward strand.
CTGTGTATGGCTTTGGGAGCACAATAGTGACTCTTCTTACCAGAAAAAAACTCTTGCTCGTAGGACCAGAAACTGCATGTGATTCAACTCCATTTAGGACTGGAAAGCAAACGCTAGGTCGTCTTACACTAAACACACTCGGCTTTTGAGAAAAGAGCACTCATCTACTCTACTGTGTTTCCTATGGGGTCCAAACAGTGAGCTTGCTCAGAACAAAAGAATTGTGCTTCCTACACACATAGGTCATATCTAGTTCAACTCTGCTTAGGAAACTGACAAAAACAGTAGCTCCTCTTCAGTCCAATACACTGTACTTGCTGGGAAGAGATGCAAGGGCTATTTGCACTGTGTATGACAATGGGAGCACAACAGTGACTCTTCTTACCAGAAAACAACTCTTGCTCGTAGGACCAGGAACTGCATGTGATTCAACTCCATTTAGGACTGCGAAACAAACGCTAGCTCGCCCTACAAAAAACACACTCTGCTTTTGAGAAAAGAGCACTCTTCTGCTCTACTGTGTTTTTTATGGGGTCCGAACAGAGAGCTTGCTGAGAACAAAAGAACTGTGCTTCCTACACACACAGGCCATATCTCGTTCAACTCTGCTTAGGAAACTGACAAGAACAGTAGCTCCTCTTCAGTCCAATACACTGTACATGCTGGGAAGAGACGCCAGTGCTATTTGCCCTGTGTATGACAATGGGAGCGCAATATTGACTCTTCTTACCAGAAAACTACTCTTGCTCGTAGGACCAGAAACTGGATGTGATTCAACTCCATTTAGGACTGGGAAACAAATGCTAGCTTGCCTTACAAGAAACACACTCTGCTTTTGAGAAAAGAGCACTCTTCTACTCTTCTGTGTTTCCTATGGGATCCAAACAGTGAGCTTGCTCAGAACAAAAGAACTGTGCTTCTTACACACACGGGCCATATCTAGTTCAACTCTGCTTAGGAAACTGACGAGAACAGTAGCTCCTCTTCAATCAAATACACTGTACTTGCTGAGAGCAGACGCGAGTGCTATTTGCACTGTGTATGGCAATGGGAGCGCAATAGTGACTCTTCTTACAAGAAAACAACTCTTGCTCGTAGGACCAGGAACTGCATTTGATTCAATCCACTTAGGATTGGGAAACAAATGCTAGCTCACCTAACAAGAAACACGCTCTGCTTTTGAGAATAAGGCATACATCTACTCTACTGTGTTTCCTATGGGGTCCAAAAAGTGAGCTTGCTCAGAACAAAAGATTTGTGCTTCCTACACACACGGGCCATATCTTGTTCAATTCTGCTTAGGAAACTGACAAGAACAGTAGAACCTCTTCAGTCCAATAGACTGTACATGCTGGGAAGAGACGCCAGTGCTATTTGCCCTGTGTGTGACAATGGGAGCGCAATAGTGACTCTTCTTACCAGAAAACAACTCTTGCTCGTATGACCAGACACTGCATGTGATTCAACTCCATTTAGGACTGGGAAACAAACGCTAGCTCGCCTTACAAGAAACACACTCTGCTTTTGAGAAAAGAGCACTCTTCTACTCTACTGTGTTTCCTATGGGGTCCGAACAGTGAGCTTGCTGAGAACAAAAGAACTGTGCTTCCTACACACACGGGCCATATCTAGTTCAACTCTGCTTAGGAAACTGACAAGAACAGTAGATCCTCTTCAGTCCAATATGCTGTACATGCTGGGTACAGACGCCAGTGCTATTTGCACTGTGTATGGCAATGGGAGCGCAATAGTGACTCTTCCTACAAGAAAACAACTCTTGCTCGTAGGACCAGAAACTGCATGTGATTCAACTCCATTTAGGACTGGGAAACAAATGCTAGCTCGCCTTACAAGAAACACACTCTGCTTTTGAGAAAAGAGCACTCTTCTACTCTACTGTGTTTTCTATGGGGTCCAAACAGTGAGCTTGCTCAGAACAAAAGAACTGTGCTTCCTACACACACGGGCCATATCTAGTTCAATTCTGTTTAGGAAAATGACAAGAACAGTAGCTCCTCTTCAGTCCAATACACTGTACTTGCTGGGAACAGACGCGAGTGCTATTTGCACTGTGTATGGCAAAGGGAGCACAATAGTGACTTTCCTTACCAGAAAACAACTATTGCTCGTAGGAACGGAAACTGCATGTGATTCAAATCCATTTAGGACTGCGAAACAAACGCTAGCTCGCCTTACAAAAAACACACTCTGCTTTTGAGGAAAGAACACTCTCCTACTCTACTGTGTTTCCTATGGGGTCCGAACAGTGAGCTTGCTCAGAACAAAAGAACTGTGCTTCCTACACACGGGCCATATCTAGTTCAATTCTGCTTAGGAAACTGACAAGAACAGTAGCTCCTCTTCAGTCCAATACACTGTACTTGCTGGGAACAGAATCGATTGCTATTTGCACTGAGTATGGCAATGGGAGAGCAATAGTGACTTTCCTTACCAGAAAACAACTCTTGCTCGTAGGAACGGAAACTGCATGTGATTCAACTCCATTTAGGACTGCGAAACAAAGGCTAGCTCGCCTTACAAGAAACACACTCTGCTTTTGAGAAAAGAGCACTCTTCTACTCTTCTGTGTTTTCTATGGGGTCTGAACAGTGAGCTTGCTGAGAACAAAAGAACTGTGCTTCCTACACACACGGACCATATCTAGTTCAACTCTGCTTAGGAAACTGACAAGAACAGTAGCTCCTCTTCAGTCCAATACACTGTACTTGCTGGGAACATACGCGAGTGCTATTTGCACTTTGTATGGCAAAGGGAGCACAATAGTGACTTTCCTTACCAGAAAACAACTATTGCTCATAGGAACGGAAACTGCATGTGATTCAAATCCATTTAGGACTGCGAAACAAACGCTAGCTCGCCTTACAAAAAACACACTCTGCTTTTGAGGAAAGAACACTCTTCTACTCTACTGTGTTTCCTATGGGGTCCGAACAGTGAGCTTGCTCAGAACAAAAGAACTGTGCTTCCTACACACGGGCCATATCTAGTTCAATTCTGCTTAGGAAACTGACAAGAACAGTAGCTCCTCTTCAGTCCAATACACTGTACTTGCTGGGAACAGACGCGAGTGCTATTTGCACTGAGTATGGCAATGGGAGCGCAATAGTGACTTTCCTTACCAGAAAAAAAACTCTTGCTCGTAGGAACGGAAACTGCATGTGATTCAACTCCATTTAGGACTGCGAAACAAAGGCTAGCTCGCCTTAAAGAAACACACTCTGCTTTTGAGAAAAGAGCACTCTTCTACTCTACTGTGTTTTCTATGGGGTCCGAACAGTGAGCTTGCTGAGAACAAAAGAACTGTGCTTCGTACACACACGGGCCATATCTAGTTCAACTCTGCTTAGGAAACTGACAAGAACAGTAGCTCCTCTTCAGTCCAATACACTGTATTTGCTGGGAACAGACGCGAGGGCTATTTGCACTGTGTATGGCAAAAAGAGCGCAATAGTAACTCTTCTTACCAGAAAACAACTCTTGCTCGTAGGACCAGAAACTGCATGTGTATTTCATCTCCATTTAGGACTGGGAAACAAACGCTAGCTGGCCTTACAAGAAACACACTCTGCTTTTGAGAAAAATGCACTCTTCTACTCTACTGTGTTTCCTATGGGGTTCGAAATGTGAGCTTGCTCAGAACAAAAGAACTGTGCTTCCTACACAAACGGGCCATATCTTGTTCAATTCTGCTTAGGAATCTGACAAGAACAGTAGAACCTCTTCAGTCCAATAGACTGTACATGCTGGGAAGAGACGCCAGTGCTATTTGCCCTGTGTGTGACAATGGGAGCACAATAGTGACTCTTCTTACCAGAAAACAACTCTTGCTCGTATGACCAGAAACTGCATGTGATTCAACTCCATTTAGGACTGGGAAACAAACGCTAGCTCGCCTTAGAAGAAACACACTCTGCTTTTGAGAAAAGAGCACTCTTCTACTTTACTGTGTTTCCTATAGGGCCAGAAGAGTGAGCTTGCTCAGAACAAAAGAATTGTGCTTCCTACACACACAGGTCATATCTAGTTCAACTCTGCTTAGGAAACTGACAAAAACAGTAGCTCCTCTTCAGTCCAATACACTGTACTTGCTGGGAACAGACGCAAGGGCTATTTGCACTTTGTATGACAATGGGAGCACAATAGTGACTCTTCTTACCAGAAAACAACTCTTGCTCATAGGACCAGAAACTGCATGTGTATTTCATCTCCATTTAGGACTGGGAAACAAACGCTAGCTCGCCTTACAAGAAACACACTCTGCTTTTGAGAAAAATGCACTCTTCTACTCTACTGTGTTTCCTATGGGGTTCGAAATGTGAGCTTGCTCAGAACAAAAGAACTGTGCTTCCTACACACACGGGCCATATCTTGTTCAATTCTGCTTAGGAAACTGACAAGAACAGTAGAACCTCTTCAGTCCAATAGACTGTACATGCTGGGAAGAGACGCCAGTGCTATTTTCCCTGTGTGTGACAATGGGAGCGCAATAGTGACTCTTCTTACCAGAAAACAACTCTTGCTCGTATGACCAGACACTGCATGTGATTCAACTCCATTTAGGACTGGTAAACAAACGCTAGCTCGCCTTACAAGAAACACACTCTGCTTTTGAGAAAAGAGCACTCTTCTACTCTACTGTGTTTCCTATGGGGTTCGAACAGTGAGCTTGCTGAGAACAAAAGAACTGTGCTTCCTACACACACGGGCCATATCTAGTTCAACTCTGCTTAGGAAACTAACAAGAACAGTAGATCCTCTTCAGTCCAATACGCTGTACATGCTGGGTACAGACGCGAGTGCTATTTGCACTGTGTACGGCAATGGGAGCACAAAAGTGACTCTTCTTACAAGAAAACAACTCTTGCTCGTAGGACCAGAAACTGCATTTGATTCAATCCACTTAGGATTGGGAAACAAACGCTATCTCGCCTTACAAGAAACACGCTCTGCTTTTGAGAATAAGGCACACATCTACTCTACTGTGTTTCCTATGGGGTCCAAACAGTGAGCTTGCTCAGAACAAAAGAATTGTGCTTCCTACACACACAGGTCATATCTAGTTCAACTCTGCTTAGGAAACTGACAAAAACAGTAGCTCCTCTTCAGTCCAATACACTGTACTTGCTGGGAACAGACGCAGGGCTATTTGCACTGTGTATGACAATGGGAGCACAATAGTGACTCTTCTTACCAGAAAACAACTCTTGCTCGTAGGACCAGAAACTGCATGTGTATTTCATCTCCATTTAGGACTGGGAAACAAACGCTAGCTCGCCTTACAAGAAACACACTCTGCTTTTGAGAAAAATGCACTCTTCTACTCTACTGTGTTTCCTATGGGGTTCGAAATGTGAGCTTGCTCAGAAAAAAAGAACTGTGCTTCCTACACACACGGGCCATATCTTGTTCAATTCTGCTTAGGAAACTGACAAGAACAGTAGAACCTCTTCAGTCCAATAGACTGTACATGCTGGGAAGAGACGCCAGTGCTATTTGCCTTGTGTGTGACAATGGGAGCGCAATAGTGACTCTTCTTACCAGAAAACAACTCTTGCTCGTATGACCAGACACTGCATGTGATTCAACTCCATTTAGGACTGGGAAACAAATGCTAGCTCGCCTTACAAGAAACACACTCTGCTTTTGAGAAAAGAGCACTCTTCTACTCTACTGTGTTTTCTATGGGGTCCAAACAGTGAGCTTGCTCAGAACAAAAGAACTGTGCTCCCTACACACACAGGCCATATCTAGTTCAATTCTGCTTAGGAAACTGACAAGAACAGTAGCTCCTCTTCAGTCCAATACACTGTACTTGCTGGGAACAGACGCGAGTGCTATTTGCACTGTGTATGGCAAAGGGAGCACAATAGTGACTTTCCTTACCAGAAAACAACTATTGCTCGTAGGAACGAAAACTGCATGGGATTCAAATCCATTTAGGACTGCGAAACAAACGCTAGCTCGCCTTACAAAAAACAAACTCTGCTTTTGAGGAAGGAGCACTCTTCTACTCTACTGTGTTTCCTATAGGGCCAGAACAGTGAGCAGGCTGAGTACAAAAGAACTGTGCTTCCTACACACATGGGCCATATCTAGTTCAACTCTACTTAGGAAACTGACAAGAACATTAGCTCCTCTTCATTCCAATACACTGTACTTGCTGGGAACAGACGCGAGGGCTATTTGCACTGTGTAGGGCAAAGGGAGCACAATAGTGACTCTTCTTACCAGAAAACAACTCTTGCTCGTAGGACCAGAAACTGCATGTGTATTTCAACTCCATTTAGGTCTGGGAAACAAACGCTAGCTGGCCTTACAAGAAACATACTCTGCTTTTGAGAAAAACGCACTCTTCTACTCTACTGTGTTTCCTATGGGGTCCGAACAGTGAGCTTGCTCAGAACAAATGAACTGTGCTTCCTACACACACGGGCCATATCTAGTTCAAGTCTGCTTAGGAAACGGACAAGAACAGTAGCTACTCTTCAGTCCAATACACTGTACTTGCTGGGAACAGACACGAGTGCTATTTGCACTGTGTATGGCAAACGGAGCACAATAGTGACTCTTCTTACAAGAAAACAATTCTTGCTTGTAGGACCAGAAACTGCATGTGATTCAACTCCATTTAGGTCTGGGAAGCAAACGCTATCTTGCCTTACAACAAACACACTCTGCTTTTGAGAAATATGCACTCTTCTACTCTACTGTGTTTCCTATAGGGCCAGAACAGTGAGCTTGCTCAGAACAAAAGAACTGTGCTTCCTACACACATGGCCGTATCTAGTTCAATTGTGCTTAAAACTGACAAGAACAGTAGATCCTCTTCAGTCCAATACACTGTACATGCTGGGAACAGACGCCAGTGCTATATGTCCTGTGTATGACAATGGGAGCGCAATTGTGACTTTCCTTACCAGAAAAAAACTCTTGCTTGTACGTGCAGAAACTGCATGTGATTCAACGACATTTAGGACTGGGAAACAAACGCTATCTCACCTTACAAGAAAAACACTCTGCTTTTGAGAAAAGAGCACTCATCTACTGTACTGTGTTCCCTATAGGGCCAGAAAGTTAGTTTGCTCAGAACAAAAGAACTGTGCTTCCTATACACACGGGCCATATCTAGTTCAACTCTACTCAGGAAACTGACAAGAACAGTATCTCCTCTTCAGTCCAATACACTGTATTTGATTGGAACAGACGCAAGTGCTATTTGCACTGTGTATGGCAATGGGAGCGCAATAGTGACTCTTCTCACCAAAAAACAACTCTACTCGTAGGAACAGAAACTGCATGTGATTCAACTTCATTTACGACTGGGAAAGAAAAGCTAGCTCGCCTTACAAGAAACACACTCTGATTTTGAGAAAAGAGCACTCTTCTACTCTACTGTTTTTCCTATGGGTTCCGAACAGTGAGCTTGCTCATAACAAATGAACTGTGCTTCCTACACACACGGGCCATTTCTAGTTCAAGTCTGCTTAGGAAATTGACAAGAACAGTAGCGCCTCTTCAGTCCAATACACTGTACTTGCTGGGAACAGATGCAAGGGCTATTTGCACTGTGTATGACAATGGGAGCACAATAGTGACTCTTCTTACCAGAAAACAACTCTTGCTCGTAGGACCAGAAACTGCATGTGATTCAACTCCATTTAGGACTGGGAAACAAACGCTCACTCGCCCTACAAGAAACACACTCTGCTTTTGAGAAAAGAGCACTCTTCTGCTCTACTGTGTTTTTTATGGGGTCCAAACAGTGAGCTTGCTGAGAACAAAAGAACTGTGCTTCCTACACACACAGGCCATATCTAGTTCAACTCTGCTTAGGAACCTGACGAGAACAGTAGCTCCTCTTCAGTCCAATACACTGTACATGCTGGGAAGAGACGCCAGTGCTATTTGCCCTGTGTATGACAATGGGAGCGCAATAGTGACTCTTCTTACTAGAAAACAACTCTTGCTCATAGGACCAGAAACTGCATGTGTATTTCATCCCCATTTAGGACTGGGAAACAAACGCTAGCTCGCCTTACAAGAAACACACTCTGCTTTTGAGAAAAATGCACTCTTCTACTCTACTGTGTTTCCTATGGGGTTCGAAATGTGAGCTTGCTCAGAACAAAAGAACTGTGCTTCCTACACACACGAGCCATATCTTGTTCAATTCTGCTTAGGAAACTGACAAGAACAGTAGAACCTCTTCAGTCCTATAGACTGTACATGCTGGGAAGAGACGCCAGTGCTATTTGCCCTGTGTGTGACAATGGGCGCGCAATAGTGACTCTTCTTACCAGAAAAAAACTCTTGCTCGTATGACCAGACACTGCCTGTGATTCAACTCCATTTAGGACTGGGAAACAAACGCTAGCTCGCCTTACAAGAAACACACTCTGCTTTTGAGAAAAGAGCACTCTTCTACTCTACTGTGTTTCCTATGGGGTCCGAACAGTGAGCTTGCTGAGAACAAAAGAACTGTGCTTCCTACACACACGGGCCATATCTAGTTCAACTCTGCTTAGGAAACTGACAAGAACAGTAGATCCTCTTCAGTCCAATACGCTGTACATGCTGGGTACAGACGCCAGTGCTATTTGCACTGTGTATGGCAATGGGAGCGCAATAGTGACTCTTCTTACCAGAAAACAACTATTGCTCGTAGGACCAGAAACTGCATGTGATTCAACTCCATTTAGGACTGGGAAACAAATGCTAGCTCGCCTTACAAGAAACACACTCTGCTTTTGAGAAAAGAGCACTCTTCTACTCTACTGTGTATCCTAGGGGGTCCAAACAGTGAGCTTGCTCAGAACAAAAGACTGTGCTCCCTACACACACAGGCCATATCTAGTTCAATTCTGCTTAGGAAACTGACAAGAACAGTAGCTCCTCTTCAGTCCAATACACTGTACTTGCTGGGAACAGACGTGAGTGCTATTTGCACAGTGTATGGCAAAGGGAGCACAATAGTGACTTTCCTTACCAGAAAACAACTATTGCTCGTAGGAACGGAAACTGCATGTGATTCAAATCCATTTAGGACTGCGAAACAAACGCTAGCTCGCCTTACAGAAAACACACTCTGCTTTTGAGGAAAGAGCACTCTTCTACTCTATTGTGTTTCCTATAGGGCCAGAACAGTGAGCTTGCTGAGTACAAAAGAACTGTGCTTCCTACACACATGGGCCATATCTAGTTCAACTCTGCTTTGGAAACTGACAAGAACAGTAGATCCTCTTCAGTCCAATACACTGTACTTGGTGGGAACAGACGCGAGGGCTATTTGCACTGTATATGGCAAAGGGAGCACAATAGTGACTCTTCTTACCAGAAAACAACTCTTGCTCCTAGGACCAGAAACTGCATGTGTATTTCAACTCCATTTAGTACTGGGAAACAAACGCTAGCTGGCCTTACAAGAAACACACTCTGCTTTTGAGAAAAATGCACTCTTCTACTCTACTGTGTTTCCTATGGGGTTCGAACAGTGAGCTTGCTCAGAACAAAAGAACTGTGCTTCCTACACTCGGGCCATATCTAGTTCAAGTCTGCTTAGGAAACTGACAAGAACAGTAGCTCCTCTTCAGTCCAATACACTGTACTTGCTGGGAACAGACACGAGTGCTATTTGCACTGTGTATGGCAAAGGGAGCACAATAGTGACTCTTCTTACAAGAAAACAATTCTTGCTTGTAGGACCAGAAACTGCATGTGATTCAACTCCATTTAGGTCTGGGAAGCAAAAGCTATCTTGCCTTACAAGAAACACACTCTGCTTTTGAGAAATATGCACTCTTCTACTCTACTGTGTTTCCTATAGGGCCAGAACAGTGAGCTTGCTCAGAACAAAAGAACTGTGCTTCCTACACACATGGCCGTATCTAGTTCAATTGTGCTTAGCAAACTGACAAGAACAGTAGATCCTCTTCAGTCCAATACACTGTACATGCTGGGAGCAGACGCCAGTGCTATATGTCCTGTGTATGACAATGGGAGCGCAATTGTGACTTTCCTTTCCAGAAAACAACTCTTGCTTGTACGTGCAGAAACTGCATGTGATTCAACGACATTTAGGACTGGGAAACAAACGCTATCTCACCTTACAAGAAACACACTCTGCTTTTGAGAAAAGAGCACTCATCTACTCTACTGTGTTCCCTATAGGGCCAGAAAGTTAGTTTGCTCAGAACAAAAGAACTGTGCTTCCTATACACACGGGCCATATCTAGTTCAACTCTGCTCAGGAAACTGACAAGAACAGTATCTCCTCTTCAGTCCAATACACTGTACTTGATTGGAACAGACGCAAGTGCTATTTGCACTGTGTATGGCAATGGGAGCGCAATAGTGACTCTTCTCACCAAAAAACAACTCTACTCGTAGGAACAGAAACTGCATGTGATTCAACTTCATTTACGACTGGGAAACAAAAGCTAGCTCGCCTTACAAGAAACACACTCTGATTTTGAGAAAAGAGCACTCTTCTACTCTACTGTTTTTCCTATGGGGTCCGAACAGTGAGCTTGCTCATAACAAATGAACTGTGCTTCCTACACACACAGGCCATATCTAGTTCAAGTCTGCTTAGGAAACTGACAAGAACAGTAGCTCCTCTTCAATCAAATACACTGTACTTGCTAAGAGCAGACGCGAGTGCTATTTGCACTGTGTATGGCAATGGTAGCGCAATAGTTACTCTTCTTACCACAAAACAACTCTTGCTCGTAGGACCAGAAACTGCATGTGATTCAACTCCATTTAGGACTGGGAAGCAAACGCTAGGTCATCTTACACTAAACACACTCGGCTTTTGAGAAAAGAGCACTCATCTACTCTACTGTGTTTCCTATGGGGTTCGAACAGTGAGCTTGCTCAGAACAAAAGAACTGTGCTTCTTACACACACGGGCCATATCTAGTTCAACTCTGCTTAGAAACTGACGAGAACAGTAACTCCTCTTCAGTCCAATACACTGTACTTACTGGGAACAGACGCGAGTGCTATTTGCACTGTGTACGGCAATGGGAGCACAATAGTGACTCTTCTAACAAGAAAACAACTCTTGCTCCTGGGACCAGAAACTGCATATGATTCAATCCACTTAGGACTGGGAAACAAACGCTAGCTCGCCTTACAAGAAACACGCTCTGCTTTTGAGAATAAGGCACACATCTACTGTACTGTGTTTCCTATGGGGTCCAAACAGTGAGCTTGCTCAGAACAAAAGAATTGTGCTTCCTACACACACAGGTCATATCTAGTTCAACTCTGCTTAGGAAACTGACAAAAACAGTAGCTCCTCTTCAGTACAATACACTGTACTTGCTGGGAACAGATGCAAGGGCTATTTGCACTGTGTATGACAATGGGAGCACAATAGTGACTCTTCTTACCAGAAAACAACTCTTGCTCGTAGGACCAGAAACTGCATGTGATTCAACTCCATTTAGGACTGGGAAACAAACGCTAGCTCGCCCTACAAGAAACACACTCTGCTTTTGAGAAAAGAGCACTCTTCTGCTCTACTGTGTTTTTTATGGGGTCCGAACAGTGAGCTTGTTAAGAACAAAAGAACTGTGCTTTCTACACACACGGGCCATATCCAGTTCAACTCTGCTTAGGAAACTGACGATAACAGTAGATCCTCTTCAGTCCAATACGCTGTACATGCTGGGAACAGACGCAAGGGCTATTTGCACTGTGTATGACAATGGGAGCACAATAGTGACTCTTCTTACTAGAAAACAACTCTTGCTCGTAGGACCAGAAACTGCATGTGTATTTCATCTCCATTTAGGACTGGGAAACAAACGCTAGCTCGCCCTACAAGAAACACACTCTGCTTTTGAGAAAAATGCACTCTTCTACTCTACTGTGTTTCCTATGGGTTTCGAAATGTGAGCTTGCTCAGAACAAAAGAACTGTGCTTCCTACACACACGGGCCATATCTTGTTCAATTCTGCTTAGGAAACTGACAAGAACAGTAGAACCTCTTCAGTCCTATAGACTGTACATGCCGGGAAGAGACGCCAGTGCTATTTGCCCTGTGTGTGACAATGGGAGCGCAATAGTGACTCTTCTTACCAGAAAACAACTCTTGCACATATGACCAGACACTGCCTGTGATTCAACTCCATTTAGGATTGGAAAACAAACGCTAGCTCGCCTTACAAGAAACACACTCTGCTTTTGAGAAAAGAGCACTCTTCTACTCTAGTGTGTTTCCTATGTGGTCCGAACAGTGAGCTTGCTGAGAACAAAAGAACTGTGCTTCCTACACACACGGGCCATATCTAGTTCAACTCTGCTTAGGAAACTGACAAGAACAGTAGATCCTCTTCAGTCCAATACGCTGTACATGCTGGGTACAGACCCCAGTGCTATTTGCACTGTGTATGGCAATGGGAGCGCAATAGTGACTCTTCTTACCAGAAAACAACTCTTGCTCGTAGGACCAGAAACTGCATGTGATTCAACTCCATTTAGGACTGGGAAACAAATGCTAGCTCGACTTACAAGAAACACACTCTGCTTTTGAGAAAAGAGCACTCTTCTACTCTACTGTGTATCCTAGGGGGTCCAAACAGTGAGCTTGCTCAGAACAAAAGAACTGTGCTCCCTACACACACAGGCCATATCTGGTTCAATTCTGCTTAGGAAACTGACAAGAACAGTATCTCCTCTTTAGTCCAATACACTGTACTTGCTGGGAACAGACGCGAGTGCTATTTGCACAGTGTATGGCAAAGGGAGCACAATAGTGACTTTCCTTACCAGAAAACAACTATTGCTCGTAGGAACGGAAACTGCATGTGATTCAAATCCATTTAGGACTGCGAAACAAACGCTAGCTCGCCTTACAGAAAACACACTCTGCTTTTGAGGAAAGAGCACTCTTCTACTCTACTGTGTTTCCTATAGGGCCAGAACAGTGAGCTTGCTGAGTACAAAAGAACTGTGCTTCCTACACACATGGGCCATATCCAGTTCAACTCTGCTTAGGGAACTGACAAGAACAGTAGAACCTCTTCAGTCAAATACACTGTACTTGCTGGGAACAGACGCGAAAGCTATTTGCACTGTATATGGCAAAGGGAGCACAATAGTGACTCTTCTTACCAGAAAACAACTCTTGCTCGTAGGACCAGAAACTGCATGTGTATTTCAACTCCATTTAGTACTGGGAAACAAATGCTAGCTGGCCTTACAAGAAACACACTCTGCTTTTGAGAAAAATGCACTCTTCTACTCTACTGTGTTTCCTATGGGGTTCGAACAGTGAGGTTGCTCAGAACAAAAGAACTGTGCTTCCTACACTCGGGCCATATATAGTTCAATTCTGCTTAGGAAACTGACAAGAACAGTAGCTCCTCTTCAGTCCAATACACTGTACTTACTGGGAAAAGACGCGAGTGCTATTTGCACTGTGTACGGCAATGGGAGCACAATAGTGACTCTTCTTACAAGAAAACAACTCTTGCTCGTAGGACCAGAAACTGCATATGATTCAATCCACTTAGGACTGGGAAAAAAACGCTAGCTCGCCTTACAAGAAACACGCTCTGCTTTTGAGAATAAGGCACACATCTACTCTACTGTGTTTCCTATGGGGTCCAAACAGTGAGCTTGCTCAGAACAAAAGAATTGTGCTTCCTACACACACAGGTCATATCTAGTTCAACTCTTCTTAGGAAACTGACAAAAACAGTAGCTCCTCTTCAGTCCAATACACTGTACTTGCTGGGAACAGATGCAAGGGCTATTTGCACTGTGTATGACAATGGGAGCACAATAGTGACTCTTCTTACCAGAAAACAACTCTTGCTCGTAGGACCAGAAACTGCATGTGATTCAACTCCATTTAGGACTGGGAAACAAAAGCTAGCTCGCCCTACAAGAAACACACTCTGCTTTTGAGAAAAGAGCACTCTTCTGCTCTACTGTGTTTTTTATGGTGTCCGAACAGTGAGCTTGCTGAGAACAAAAGAACTGTGCTTCCTACACACACAGGCCATATCTAGTTCAACTCTGCTTAGGAACCTGACTAGAACAGTAGCTCCTCTTCAGTCCAATACACTGTACATGCTGGGAAGAGACACCAGTGCTATTTGCCCTGTGTATGACAATGGGAGCACAATAGTGACTCTTCTTACCAGAAAACTACTCTTGCTCGTAGGACCAGAAACTGGATGTGATTCAACTCCATTTAGGATTGGGAAACAAACGCTAGCTAGACTTACAAGAAACACACTCTGCTTTTGAGAAAAGAGCACTCTTCTACTCTTCTGTGTTTCCTATGGGATCCAAACAGTGAGCTTGTTCAGAACAAAAGAACTCTGCTTCTTACACACACGGGCCATATCTAGTTCAACTCTGCTTAGGAAACTGACGATAACAGTAGATCCTCTTCAGTCCAATACGCTGTACATGCTGGGAACAGACGCAAGGGCTATTTGCACTGTGTATGACAATGGGAGCACAATAGTGACTCTTCTTACTAGAAAACAACTCTTGCTCGTAGGACCAGAAACTGCATGTGTATTTCATCTCCATTTAGGACTGGGAAACAAACGCTAGCTCGCCTTACAAGAAACACACTCTGCTTTTGAGAAAAATGCACTCTTCTACTCTACTGTGTTTCCTATGGGGTTCGAAATGTGAGCTTGCTCAGAACAAAAGAACTGTGCTTCCTACACACACGGGCCATATCTTGTTCAATTCTGCTTAGGAAACTGACAAGAACAGTAGAACCTCTTCAGTCTTATAGACTGTACATGCTGGGAAGAGACGCCAGGGCTATTTGCCCTGTGTGTGACAATGGGATCGCAATAGTGACTCTTCTTACCAGAAAACAACTCTTGCTCGTATGACCAGACACTGCCTGTTATTCAACTCCATTTAGGACTGGGAAACAAACGCTAGCTCGCCTTACAAGAAACACACTCTGCTTTTGAGAAAAGAGCACTCTTCTACTCTAGTGTGTTTCCTATGGGGTCCGAACAGTGAGCTTGCTGAGAACAAAAGAACTGTGCTTCCTACACACACGGGCCATATCTAGTTCAACTCTGCTTAGGAAACTGACAAGAACAGTAGATCCTCTTCAGTCCAATACGCTGTACATGCTGGGTACAGACACCAGTGCTATTTGCCCTGTGTATGGCAATGGAGCGCAATAGTGACTCTTCTCACCAAAAAACAACTCTACTCGTAGGAACAGAAACTGCATGTGATTCAACTTCATTTACGACTGGGAAACAAAAGCTAGCTCGCCTTACAAGAAACACACTCTGATTTTGAGAAAAGAGCACTCTTCTACTCTACTGTTTTTCCTATGGGGTCCGAACAGTGAGCTTGCTCATAACAAATGAACTGTGCTTCCTACACACACGGGCCATATCTAGTTCAAGTCTGCTTAGGAAACTGACAAGAACAGTAGCTCCTCTTCAATCAAATACACTGTACTTGCTGAGAGCAGACGCGAGTGCTATTTGCACTGTGTATGGCAATGGTAGCGCAATAGTTACTCTTCTTACCACAAAACAACTCTTGCTCGTAGGACCAGAAACTGCATGTGATTCAACTCCATTTAGGACTGGGAAGCAAACGCTAGGTCGTCTTACACTAAACACACTCGGCTTTTGAGAAAAGAGCACTCATCTACTCTACTGTGTTTCCTATGGGGTTCGAACAGTGAGCTTGCTCAGAACAAAAGAACTGTGCTTCTTACACACACGGGCCATATCTAGTTCAACTCTGCTTAGGAAACTGACGAGAACAGTAGCTCCTCATCAGTCCAATACACTGTACTTACTGGGAAAAGACGCGAGTGCTATTTGCACTGTGTACGGCAATGGGAGCACAATAGTGACTCTTCTTACAAGAAAACAACTCTTGCTCGTAGGACCAGAAACTGCATATGATTCAATCCACTTAGGACTGGGAAACAAACGCTAGCTCGCCTTACAAGAAACACGCTCTGCTTTTGAGAAAAATGCACTCTTCTACTCTACTGTGTTTCCTATGGGGTTCGAAATGTGAGCTTGCTCAGAACAAAAGAACTGTGCTTCCTACACACACGGGCCATATCTTGTTCAATTCTGCTTAGAAAACTGACAAGAACAGTAGAACCTCTTCAGTCCTATAGACTGTACATGCTGGGAAGAGACGCCAGTGCTATTTGCCCTGTGTGTGACAATGGGAGCGCAATAGTGACTCTTCTTACCAGAAAACAACTCTTGCTCGTATGACCAGACACTGCCTGTGATTCAACTCCATTTAGGACTGGGAAACAAACGCTAGCTCGCCTTACAAGAAACACACTCTGCTTTTGAGAAAAGAGCACTCTTCTACTCTAGTGTGTTTCCTATGGGGTCCGAACAGTGAGCTTGCTGAGAACAAAAGAACTGTGCTTCCTACACACACGGGCCATATCTAGTTCAACTCTGCTTAGGAAACTGACAAGAACAGTAGATCCTCTTCAGTCCAATACGCTGTACATGCTGGGTACAGACGCCAGTGCTATTTTCACTGTGTATGGCAATGGGAGCGCAATAGTGACTCTTCTTACCAGAAAACAACTCTTGCTCGTAGGACCAGAAACTGCATGTGATTCAACTCCATTTAGGACTGGGAAACAAATGCTAGCTCGCCTTACAAGAAACACACTCTGCTTTTGAGAAAAGAGCACTCTTCTACTCTACTGTGTATCCTAGGGGGTCCAAACAGTGAGCTTGCTCAGAACAAAAGAACTGTGCTCCCTACACACACAGGCCATATCTAGTTCAATTCTGCTTAGGAAACTGACAAGAACAGTAGCTCCTCTTCAGTCCAATACACTACTTGCTGGGAACAGACGCGAGTGCTATTTGCACAGTGTATGGCAAAGGGAGCACAATAGTGACTTTCCTTACCAGAAAACAACTATTGCTCGTAGGAACGGAAACTGCATGTGATTCAAATCCATTTAGGACTGCGAAACAAACGCTAGCTCACCTTACAGAAAACACACTCTGCTTTTGAGGAAAGAGCACTCTTCTACTCTACTGTGTTTCCTATAGGGCCAGAACAGTGAGCTTGCTGAGTACAAAAGAACTGTGCTTCCTACACACATGGGCCATATCTAGTTCAACTCTGCTTAGGAAACTGACAAGAACAGTAGATCCTCTTCAGTCCAATACACTGTACTTGCTGGGAACAGACGCGAGGGCTATTTGCACTGTATATGGCAAAGGGAGCACAATAGTGACTCTTCTTACCAGAAAACAACTCTTGCTCGTAGGACCAGAAACTGCATGTGTATTTCAACTCCATTTAGTACTGGGAAACAAACGCTAGCTGGCCTTACAAAAAACACACTCTGCTTTTGAGAAAAATGCACTCTTCTACTCTACTGTGTTTCCTATGGGGTTCGAACAGTGAGCTTGCTCAGAACAAAAGAACTGTGCTTCCTACACTCGGGCCATATCTAGTTCAATTCTGCTTAGGAAACTGACAAGAACAGTAGCTCCTCTTCAGTCCAATACACTGTACATACCGGGAAAAGACGCGAGTGCTATTTGCACTGTGTTCGGCAATGGGAGCACAATAGTGACTCTTCTTACAAGAAAACAACTCTTGCTCGTAGGACCAGAAACTGCATATGATTCAATCCACTTAGGACTGGGAAACAAACGCTAGCTCGCCTTACAAGAAACACGCTCTGCTTTTGAGAATAAGGCACACATCTACTCTACTGTGTTTCCTATGGGGTCCAAACAGTGAGCTTGCTCAGAACAAAAGAATTGTGCTTCCTACACACACAGGTCATATCTAGTTCAACTCTGCTTAGGAAACTGACAAAAACAGTAGCTCCTCTTCAGTCCAATACACTGTACTTGCTGGGAACAGATGCAAGGGCTATTTGCACTGTGTATGACAATGGGAGCACAATAGTGACTCTTCTTACCAGAAAACAACTCTTGCTCGTAGGACCAGAAACTGCATGTGATTCAACTCCATTTAGGACTGGGAAACAAACGCTAGCTCGCCCTACAAGAAACACACTCTGCTTTTGAGAAAAGAGCACTCTTCTGCTCTACTGTGTTTTTTATGGGGTCCGAACAGTGAGCTTGCTGAGAACAAAAGAACTGTGCTTCCTACACACACAGGCCATATCTAGTTCAACTCTGCTTAGGAACCTGACTAGAACAGTAGCTCCTCTTCAGTCCAATACACTGTACATGCTGGGAAGAGAAGCCAGTGCTATTTGCCCTGTGTATGACAATGGGAGCGCAATAGTGACTCTTCTTACCAGAAAACTACTCTTGCTCGTAGGACCAGAAACTGGATGTGATTCAACTCCATTTAGGATTGGGAAACAATCGCTAGCTAGACTTACAAGAAACACACTCTGCTTTTGAGAAAAGAGCACTCTTCTACTCTTCTGTGTTTCCTATGGGATCCAAACAGTGAGCTTGCTCAGAACAAAAGAACTGTGCTTCTTACACACACGGGCCATATCTAGTTCAACTCTGCTTAGGAAACTGACGATAACAGTAGATCCTCTTCAGTCCAATACGCTGTACATGCTGGGAACAGACGCAAGGGCTATTTGTACTGTGTATGACAATGGGAGCACAATAGTGACTCTTCTTACTAGAAAACAACTCTTGCTCGTAGGACCAGAAACTGCATGTGTATTTCATCTCCATTTAGGACTGGGAAACAAACGCTAGCTCGCCTTACAAGAAACACACTCTGCTTTTGAGAAAAATGCACTCTTCTACTCTACTGTTTTTCCTATGGGGTTCGAAATGTGAGCTTGCTCAGAACAAAAGAACTGTGCTTCCTACACACACGGGCCATATCTTGTTCAATTCTGCTTAGAAAACTGACAAGAACAGTAGAACCTCTTCAGTCCTATAGACTGTACATGCTGGGAAGAGACGCCAGTGCTATTTGCCCTGTGTGTGACAATGGGAGCGCAATAGTGACTCTTCTTACCAGAAAACAACTCTTGCTCGTATGACCAGACACTGCCTGTGATTCAACTCCATTTAGGACTGGGAAACAAACGCTAGCTCGCCTTACAAGAAACACACTCTGCTTTTGAGAAAAGAGCACTCTTCTACTCTAGTGTGTTTCCTATGGGGTCCGAACAGTGAGCTTGCTGAGAACAAAAGAACTGTGCTTCCTACACACGGGCCATATCTAGTTCAACTCTGCTTAGGAAACTGACAAGAACAGTAGATCCTCTTCAGTCCAATACACTGTACTTACTGGAAACAGACGCGAGGGCTATTTGCACTGTATATGGCAAAGGGAGCACAATAGTGACTCTTCCTACCAGAAAACAACTCTTGCTCGTAGGACCAGAAACTGCATGTGTATTTCAACTCCATTTAGTACTGGGAAACAAACGCTAGCTCGCTTTACAAGAAACACACTCTGCTTTTGAGAAAAGAGCACTCTTCTACTCTACTGTGTTTCCTATGGTGTCTGAACAGTGAGCTTGCTCAGAACAAAAGAACTGTGCTTCCTACACACAGGGGCAATATCTAGTTCAACTCTGCTTAGGAAACTGATAGAACAGTAGCTCCGCTTCAGTCCAATACACTGTTCTTGTTTGGAACAGACGCCAGTGCTATTTGCACTGTGTATGGAAATGCGAGTGCAATAATGACTTTCCTTACCAGAAAACAGCTCTTGCTCATAGGACCAAAAACCGCATGTGATTCAACTCCATTTAAAACTGGGAAACAAACGCTAGCTCGCCTTACAAGAAACACACTCTGCTTTTGAGAAAAGAGCACTCTTCTACTCTACTGTGTTTCCTATAGGGCCAGAACAGTGAGTTTGCCCAGAACAAATGAACTGTGATTCCTACAAATACGGCCATATCTAGTTCAATTCTGCTTAGGAAACTGACAAGAACAGTAGATCCTCTTCAGTCCAATACACTGTAATTGCTGGGAACAGACGCGAGTGCTATTTGCACTGTGTATGGCAATGGGAGCGCAAGAGTGACTTTCCTTACCAGAAAACAACTCTTGCTCATAGGACCAAAACCTGCATGTGATTCAACTCCATTTAGGACTGGGAAACAAACGCTAGCTCAACTTACAAGAAACACACTCTGCTTTTGAGAAAAGAGCACTCTTCTACTCTACTGTGTTTCCTATAGGTCCAGAACAGTGAGCTTGCTCAGAACAAAAGAACTGTGCTTCCTACACACAGGGGCCATATCTATTTCAACTCTGCTTAGGAAACTGACAAGAACAGTAGCTCTGCTTCAGTCCAATACACTGTACTTGCTGGGAACAGACGCGAGTGCTATTTGTCCTCTGTATGACAATGGGAGCGCAATAGTGACTCTTCTTATCAGAAAACACCTCTGGCTCATAGGACCAGAAACTGCATGGGATTCAACTCCATTTCTGACTGGGAAACAAACACTAGCTCGCCTAACAAGAAACACACTCTGCTTTTGAGAAAAGAGCACTCTTCTACTCTACTGTATTTCCTATGTGGTCCGAACAGTGAGCTTGCTCAGAACAAAAGAACTGTGCTTCCTACACACAGGGGCCATATCTAGTTCAACTCTGCTTAGGAAACTGACAAGAACAGTAGCTCCGCTTCAGTCCAATACACTGTACTTGCTGGGAACAGACGAGAGTGCTATTTGCACTGTGTATGGCAATGGGAGCGCAAGAGTGACTTTCCTTACCAGAAAACAACTCTTGCTCATAGGACCAAAAACTGCATGTGATTCAACTCCATTTAGGACTGGGAAACAAACGCTACCTCGCCTTACAAGAAACACACTCTGCTTTTGAGAAAAGAGCACTCTTCTACTCTACTGTGTTTCCCATAGAGCCAGAACAGTGAGCTTGCTCAGAACAAAAGAACTGTGCTTCATACAAATACGGCCATATCTAGTTCAATTATGCTTAGGAAACTGAAAAGAACAGTAGATCCTCTTCAGTCCAATACATTGTACATGCTGGGAACAGACGCCAGTGTTATTTGCCCTGTGAATGATAATGGGAGCACAATAGTGACTCTTCTTACCAGAAAACAACTCTTGCTCTTAGGACAAGAAACTGCATGTGATT
This sequence comes from Peromyscus eremicus, assembly GCF_949786415.1. Lineage (NCBI taxonomy): Eukaryota > Metazoa > Chordata > Mammalia > Rodentia > Cricetidae > Peromyscus > Peromyscus eremicus. The sequence continues at coordinate 43,321 of NW_026735363.1, forward strand.
CAACTCCATTTAGGACTGGGAAACAAATGCTAGCCCGCTTTACAAGAAACACACTCTGCTTTTGAGAAAAGAGCACTCTTCTACTCTACTGTGTTTCCTACGGGGTCTGAACAGTGAGCTTGCTCAGAACAAAAGAACTGTGCTTCCTACACACAGGGGCAATATCTAGTTCAACTCTGCTTAGGAAACTGACAAGAACAGTAGCTCCGCTTCAGTCCAATACACTGTACTTGCAGGGAACAGACGCCAGTGCTATTTGTCCTCTGTATGACAATGGGAGCGCAATAGTGACTCTTCTTATCAGAAAACACCTCTGGCTCATAGGACCAGAAACTGCATGGGATTCAACTCCACTTCTGACTGGGAAACAAACACTAGCTCGCCTTACAAGAAACACACTCTGCTTTTGAGAAAAGAGCACTCTTCTACTCTACTGTGTATCCTAGGGGGTCCAAACAGTGAGCTTGCTCAGAACAAAAGAACTGTGCTCCCTACACACACAGGCCATATCTAGTTCAATTCTGCTTAGGAAACTGACAAGAACAGTAGCTCCTCTTCAGTCCAATACACTGTACTTGCTGGGAACAGACGCGAGTGCTATTTGCACAGTGTATGGCAAAGGGAGCACAATAGTGACTTTCCTTACCAGAAAACAACTATTGCTCATAGGAACGGAAACTGCATGTGATTCAAATCCATTTAGGACTGCGAAACAAACGCTAGCTCGCCTTACAGAAAACACACTCTGCTTTTGAGGAAAGAGCACTCTTCTACTCTACTGTGTTTCCTATAGGGCCAGAACAGTGAGCTTGCTGAGTACAAAAGAACTGTGCTTCCTACACACATGGGCCATATCTAGTTCAACTCTGCTTAGGAAACTGACAAGAACAGTAGATCCTCTTCAGTCCAATACACTGTACTTACTGGGAACAGACGCGAGGGCTATTTGCACTGTATATGGCAAAGGGAGCACAATAGTGACTCTTCTTACCAGAAAACAACTCTTGCTCGTAGGACCAGAAACTGCATGTGTATTTCAACTCCATTTAGTACTGGGAAACAAACGCTAGCTGGCCTTACAAGAAACACACTCTGCTTTTGAGAAAAATGCACTCTTTTACTCTACTGTGTTTCCTATGGGGTTCGAACAGTGAGCTTGCTCAGAACAAAAGAACTGTGCTTCCTACACTCGGGCCATATCTACTTCAATTCTGCTTAGGAAACTGACAAGAACAGTAGCTCCTCTTCAGTCCAATACACTGGAATTGCTGGGAACAGACGCGAGTGCTATTTGCACTGAGCATGGCAATGGACCAGCAATAGTGACTTTCCTTACCAGAAAAAAACTCTTGCTCGTAGGAACGGAAACTGCATGTGATTCAACTCCATTTAGGACTGCGAAACAAAGGCTAGCTCGCCTTACAAAAAACACACTCTGTTTTTGAGGAAAGAGCACTCTTCTACTCTACTGTGTTTCCTATAGGGCCAGAACAGTGAGCTTGCTGAGTACAAAGAACTGAGCTTCCTACACACATGGGACATATCTAGTTCAACTCTGCTTAGGAAACTGACAAGAACAGTAGCTCCTCTTCAGTCCAAAACACTGTACTTGCTGGGAACAGACACGAGTGCTATTTGCACTGAGTATGGCAATGGGAGCGCAATAGTGACTTTCCTTACCAGAAAAAAACTCTTGCTCGTAGAAACGGAAACTGCATGTGATTCAACTCCATTTAGGACTGCGAAACAAAGGCTAGCTCGCCTTACAAGAAACACACTCTGCTTTTGAGAAAAGAGCACTCTTCTACTCTTCTGTGTTTCCTATGGGATCCAAACAGTGAGCTTGCTCAGAACAAAAGAACTGTGCTTCTTACACACACGGGCCATATCTAGTTCAACTCTGCTTAGGAAACTGACGATAACAGTAGATCCTCTTCAGTCCAATACGCTGTACATGCTGGGAACAGACGCAAGGGCTATTTGTACTGTGTATGACAATGGGAGCACAATAGTGACTCTTCTTACTAGAAAACAACTCTTGCTCGTAGGACCAGAAACTGCATGTGTATTTCATCTCCATTTAGGACTGGGAAACAAACGCTAGCTCGCCTTACAAGAAACACACTCTGCTTTTGAGAAAAATGCACTCTTCTACTCTACTGTTTTTCCTATGGGGTTCGAAATGTGAGCTTGCTCAGAACAAAAGAACTGTGCTTCCTACACACACGGGCCATATCTTGTTCAATTCTGCTTAGAAAACTGACAAGAACAGTAGAACCTCTTCAGTCCTATAGACTGTACATGCTGGGAAGAGACGCCAGTGCTATTTGCTCTGTGTGTGACAATGGGAGCGCAATAGTGACTCTTCTTACTAGAAAACAACTCTTGCTCGTATGACCAGACACTGCCTGTGATTCAACTCCATTTAGGACTGGGAAACAAACGCTAGCTCGCCTTACAAGAAACACACTCTGCTTTTGAGAAAAGAGCACTCTTCTACTCTAGTGTGTTTCCTATGGGGTCCGAACAGTGAGCTTGCTGAGAACAAAAGAACTGTGCTTCCTACACACGGGCCATATCTAGTTCAACTCTGCTTAGGAAACTGACAAGAACAGTAGATCCTCTTCAGTCCAATACGCTGTACATGCTGGGTACAGACGCCAGTGCTATTTGCACTGTGTATAGCAATGGGAGCGCAATAGTGACTCTTCTTACCAGAAAACAACTCTTGCTCGTAGGACCAGAAACTGCATGTGATTCAACTCCATTTAGGACTGGGAAACAAATGCTAGCTCGCCTTACAAGAAACACACTCTGCTTTTGAGAAAAGAGCACTCTTCTACTCTACTGTGTATCCTAGGGGGTCCAAACAGTGAGCTTGCTCAGAACAAAAGAACTGTGCTGCCTACACACACAGGCCATATCTAGTTCAATTCTGCTTAGGAAACTGACAAGAACAGTAGCTCCTCTTCAGTCCAATACACTGTACTTGCTGGGAACAGACGCGAGTGCTATTTGCACAGTGTATGGCAAAGGGAGCACAATAGTGACTTTCCTTACCAGAAAACAACTATTGCTCATAGGAACGGAAACTGCATGTGATTCAAATCCATTTAGGACTGCGAAACAAACGCTAGCTCGCCTTACAGAAAACACACTCTGCTTTTGAATAAAGAGCACTCTTCTACTCTACTGTGTTTCCTATAGGGCCAGAACAGTGAGCTTGCTGAGTACAAAAGAACTGTGCTTCCTACACACATGGGCCATATCTAGTTCAACTCTGCTTAGGAAACTGACAAGAACAGTAGATCCTCTTCAGTCCAATACACTGTACTTACTGGGAACAGACGCGAGGGCTATTTGCACTGTATATGGCAAAGGGAGCACAATAGTGACTCTTCCTACCAGAAAACAACTCTTGCTCGTAGGACCAGAAACTGCATGTGTATTTCAACTCCATTTAGTACTGGGAAACAAACGCTAGCTCGCTTTACAAGAAACACACTCTGCTTTTGAGAAAAGAGCACTCTTCTACTCTACTGTGTTTCCTATGGTGTCTGAACAGTGAGCTTGCTCAGAACAAAAGAACTGTGCTTCCTACACACAGGGGCAATATCTAGTTCAACTCTGCTTAGGAAACTGACAAGAACAGTAGCTCCGCTTCAGTCCAATACACTGTTCTTGTTTGGAACAGATGCCAGTGCTATTTGCACTGTGTATGGAAATGCGAGTGCAATAATGACTTTCCTTACCAGAAAACAACTCTTGCTCATAGGACCAAAAACCGCATGTGATTCAACTCCATTTAGGACTGGGAAACAAACGCTAGCTCGCCTTACAAGAAACACACTCTGCTTTTGAGAAAAGAGCACTCTTCTACTCTACTGTGTTTCCTATAGGGCCAGAACAGTGAGTTTGCCCAGAACAAATGAACTGTGATTCCTACAAATACGGCCATATCTAGTTCAATTCTGCTTAGGAAACTGACAAGAACAGTAGATCCTCTTCAGTCCAATACACTGTAATTGCTGGGAACAGACGCGAGTGCTATTTGCACTGTGTATGGCAATGGGAGCGCAAGAGTGACTTTCCTTACCAGAAAACAACTCTTGCTCATAGGACCAAAACCTGCATGTGATTCAACTCCATTTAGGACTGGGAAACAAACGCTAGCTCAACTTACAAGAAACACACTCTGCTTTTGAGAAAAGAGCACTCTTCTACTCTACTGTGTTTCCTATAGGTCCAGAACAGTGAGCTTGCTCAGAACAAAAGAACTGTGCTTCCTACACACAGGGGCCATATCTATTTCAACTCTGCTTAGGAAACTGACAAGAACAGTAGCTCTGCTTCAGTCCAATACACTGTACTTGCTGGGAACAGACGCGAGTGCTATTTGTCCTCTGTATGACAATGGGAGCGCAATAGTGACTCTTCTTATCAGAAAACACCTCTGGCTCATAGGACCAGAAACTGCATGGGATTCAACTCCATTTCTGACTGGGAAACAAACACTAGCTCGCCTAACAAGAAACACACTCTGCTTTTGAGAAAAGAGCACTCTTCTACTCTACTGTATTTCCTATGTGGTCCGAACAGTGAGCTTGCTCAGAACAAAAGAACTGTGCTTCCTACACACAGGGGCCATATCTAGTTCAACTCTGCTTAGGAAACTGACAAGAACAGTAGCTCCGCTTCAGTCCAATACACTGTACTTGCTGGGAACAGACGAGAGTGCTATTTGCACTGTGTCTGACAATGGGAGCGCAAGAGTGACTTTCCTTACCAGAAAACAACTCTTGCTCATAGGACCAAAAACTGCATGTGATTCAACTCCATTTAGGACTGGGAAACAAACGCTACCTCGCCTTACAAGAAACACACTCTGCTTTTGAGAAAAGAGCACTCTTCTACTCTACTGTGTTTCCCATAGAGCCAGAACAGTGAGCTTGCTCAGAACAAAAGAACTGTGCTTCATACAAATACGGCCATATCTAGTTCAATTATGCTTAGGAAACTGAAAAGAACAGTAGATCCTCTTCAGTCCAATACAGTGTACATGCTGGGAACAGACGCCAGTGTTATTTGCCCTGTGAATGATAATGGGAGCACAATAGTGACTCTTCTTACCAGAAAACAACTCTTGCTCTTAGGACAAGAAACTGCATGTGATTCAACTCCATTTAGGACTGGGAAACAAATGCTAGCCCGCTTTACAAGAAACACACTCTGCTTTTGAGAAAAGAGCACTCTTCTACTCTACTGTGTTTCCTACGGGGTCTGAACAGTGAGCTTGCTCAGAACAAAAGAACTGTGCTTCCTACACACAGGGGCAATATCTAGTTCAACTCTGCTTAGGAAACTGACAAGAACAGTAGCTCCGCTTCAGTCCAATACACTGTACTTGCAGGGAACAGACGCCAGTGCTATTTGTCCTCTGTATGACAATGGGAGCGCAATAGTGACTCTTCTTATCAGAAAACACCTCTGGCTCATAGGACCAGAAACTGCATGGGATTCAACTCCACTTCTGACTGGGAAACAAACACTAGCTCGCCTTACAAGAAACACACTCTGCTTTTGAGAAAAGAGCACTCTTCTACTCTACTGTATTTCCTATGTGGTCCGAACAGTGAGCTTGCTCAGAACAAAAGAACAGTGCTTCCTACACACAGGGGCCATATCTAGTTCAACTCTGCTTAGAAAACTGACAAGAACAGTAGCACCGCTTCAGTCCAATACACTGTAATTGCTGGGAACAGACGCGAGTGCTATTTGCACTGTGTATGGCAATGGGAGCGCAAGAGTGACTTTCCTTACCAGAAAACAACTCTTGCTCATAGGACCAAAACCTGCATGTGATTCAACTCCATTTAGGACTGGGAAACAAATGCTAGCTCAACTTACAAGAAACACACTCTGCTTTTGAGAAAAGAGCACTCTTCTACTCTACTGTGTTTCCTATAGGTCCAGAACAGTGAGCTTGCTCAGAACAAAAGAACTGTGCTTCCTACACACAGGGGCCATATCTAGTTCAACTCTGCTTAGGAAACTGACAAGAACAGTAGCTCTGCTTCAGTCCAATACACTGTACTTGCTGGGAACAGACGCGAGTGCTATTTGTCCTCTGTATGACAATGGGAGCGCAATAGTGACTCTTCTTATCAGATAACACCTCTGGCTCATAGGACCAGAAACTGCATGGGATTCAACTCCATTTAGGACTGGGAAACAAACTGAAGATCCTCTTCAGTCCAATACAGTGTACATGCTGGGAACAGACGCCAGTGTTATTTGCCCTGTGAATGACAATGGGAGCACAATAGTGACTCTTCTTACCAGAAAACAACTCTTGCTCTTAGGACAAGAAACTGCATGTGATTCAACTCCATTTAGGACTGTGAAACAAATGCTAGCTCGCTTTACAAGAAACACACTCTGCTTTTGAGAAAAGAGCACTCTTCTACTCTACTGTGTTTCCTATGGGGTCTGAACAGTGAGCTTGCTCAGAACAAAAGAACTGTGCTTCCTACACACAGGGCAATATCTAGTTCAACTCTGCTTAGGAAACTGACAAGAACAGTAGCTCCGCTTCAGTCCAATACACTGTACTTGCTGGGAACAGACGCCAGTGCTATTTGCACTGTGTATGGAAATGCGAGCGCAATAATGACTTTCCTTACCAGAAAACAACTCTTGCTCATAGGACCAAAAACTGCATGTGATTCAACTCCATTTAGGACTGGGAAACAAACGCTAGCTCGCCTTACAAGAAACACACTCTGCTTTTGAGAAAAGAGCACTCTTCTACTCTACTGTTTTTCCTATAGGGCCAGAACAGTGAGTTTGCTCAGAACAAAAGAACTGTGATTCCTACAAATACGGCCATATCTAGTTCAATTCGGCTTAGGAAACTGACAAGAACAGTAGATCCTCTTCAGTCCAATACACTATACATGCTGGGAACAGACGCCAGTGCTATTTGCCCTGTGTATGACAATGGGAGCACAATAGTGACTCTTCTTACCAGAAAACAACTCTTGCTCGTAGGACAAGAAACTGCATGTGATTCAACTCCATTTAGGACAGGGAAACAAACGCTAGCTCGCCTTACAAGAAACACACTCTGCTTTTTAGAAAAGAGCACTCTTCTACTCTGCTGTGTATCCTATGGGGTCCGAACAGTGAGCTTGCTCAGAACAACAGAACTGTGCTTCCTCCACACACGGGCCATATCTAGTTCAACTCTGCTTAGGAAACTGACAAGAACAGTAGCTCTGCTTCTGTCCAATACACTGTACGTGCAGGGAACAGACGCCAGTGCTATTTGTCCTCTGTATGACAATGGGAGCCCAATAGTGACTCTTCTTATCAGAAAACACCTCTGGCTCATAGGACCAGAAACTGCATGGGATTCAACTCCATTTCTGACTGGGAAACAAACACTAGCTCGCCTTACAAGAAACACACTCTGCTTTTGAGAAAAGAGCACTCTTCTACTCTACTGTATTTCCTATGTGGTCCGAACAGTGAGCTTGCTCAGAACAAAAGAACTGTGCTTCCTACACACAGGGGCCATATCTAGTTCAACTCTGCTTAGGAAACTGACAAGAACAGTAGCTCCGCTTCAGTCCAATACACTATACTTGCTGGGAACAGACGCGAGTGCTATTTGCACTGTGTATGGCAATGGAAGCGCAAGAGTGACTTTCCTTACCAGAAAACAACTCTTGCTCATAGGACCAAAAACTGCATGTGATTCAACTCCATTTAGGACAGCGAAACAAATGCTAGCTCTCCTTACAAGAAACACACTCTGCTTTTGAGAAAAGAGCACTCTTCTACTCTACTGTGTTTCCCATAGGGCCAGAACAGTGAGCTTGCTCAGAACAAAAGAACTGTGCTTCATACAAATACGGCCATATCTAGTTCAATTATCTTAGGAAACTGAAAAGAACAGTAGATCCTCTTCAGTCCAATACATTGTACATGCTGGGAACAGACGCCAGTGTTATTTGCCCTGTGAATGATAATGGGAGCACAATAGTGACTCTTCTTACCAGAAAACAACTCTTGCTAATAGGACAAGAAACTGCATGTGATTCAACTCCATTTAGGACTGGGAAACAAACGCTAGCTCGCCTTACAAGAAACACACTCTGCTTTTGAGAAAAGAGCACTCTTCTACTCTGCCGTGTATCCTATGGGGTCCGAACAGTGAGCTTGCTCAGAACAACAGAACTGTGCTTCCTCCACACACGGGCCATATCTAGTTCAACTCTGCTTAGGAAACTGAAAAGAACAGTAGCTCCGCTTCAGTCCAATACACTGTACGTGCAGGAAACAGACGCCAGTGCTATTTATCCTCTGTATGACAATGGGAGCGCAATAGTGACTCTTCTTATCAGAAAATATTCTGGCTCATAGGACCAGAAACTGCATGGGATTCAACTCCATTTCTGACTGGGAAACAAACACTAGCTCGCCTTACAAGAAACACACTCTTCTTTTGAGAAAAGAGCACTCTTCTACTCTACTGTATTTCCTATGTGGTCCGAACAGTGAGCTTGCTCAGAACAAAAGAACTGTGCTTCCTACACACACGGGCCATATCTAGTTCAATTCTGGTTAGGAAACTGAAAAGAACAGTAGCCTCTCTTCAGTCCAATACACTGTAATTGCTGGGAACAGACGCGAGTGCTCTTTGCACTGTGTATGGCAAATGGAACGCAAAATGGACTCTTCTTACCAGAAAACAACTCTTGCTCGTAGGACCAGAAACTGCATGTGTATTTCAACTCCATTTAGGAGTGGGAAACAAACGCTAGCTCACCTTTCAAGAAACACACTGTGCTTTTGAGAAAAGAGCACTTTTCTACTCTACTGTATTTACAATAGGGCCAGAAGAGTGAGCTTGCTCAGAACAAAAGTACTGTGCTTCATACACACACGGGCCATATCTAGTTCAACTCTGCTTAGGAAACTGACGAGAACAGTAGCTCCGCTTCAGTCCAATACAATGTACTTGCTGGGAACAGACGCGAGTGCTATTTGCACTGTGTATGGCAATGGGAGCGCAAGAGTGACTTTCCTTACCAGAAAACAACTCTTGCTCATAGGACCAAAAACTGCACGTGATTCAACTCCATTTAGGACTGGGAAACAAACGCTAGCACGCCTTACAAGAAACACACTCTGCTTTTGAGAAAAGAGCACTCTTCTACTCTACTGTGTTTCCTATGGGGTCTGAACAGTGAGCTCGCTCAGAACAAAAGAACAGTGCTTCCTACACACAGGGGCCATATCTAGTTCAACTCTGCTTAGAAAACTGACAAGAACAGTAGCTCCGCTTCAGTCCAATACACTGTAATTGCTGGGAACAGACGCGAGTGCTATTTGCACTGTGTATTGCAATGGGAGCGCAAGAGTGACTTTCCTTACCAGAAAATAACTCTTGTTCATAGGACCAAAACCTGCATGTGATTCAACTCCATTTAGGACTGGGAAACAAACGCTAGCTCGCCTTACAAGAAACACACTCTGCTTTTGAGAAAAGAGCACTCTTCTACTCTACTGTGTTTCCTATAGGGCAAGAACAGTGAGCTTGGTCAGAACAAAAGAACTGTGCTTCATACAAATACGGCCATATCTAGTTCAATTATGCTTAGGAAACTGAAAAGAACAGTAGATCCTCTTCAGTCCAATACAGTGTACATGCTGGGAACAGACGCCAGTGTTATTTGCCCTGTGAATGACAATGGGAGCACAATAGTGACTCTTCTTACCAGAAAACAACTCTTGCTCGTAGGACAAGAAACTGCATGTGATTCAACTCCATTTAGGACTGTGAAACAAATGCTAGCTCGCTTTACAAGAAATACACTCTGCTTTTGAGAAAAGAGCACTCTTCTACTCTACTGTGTTTCCTATGGGGTCTGAACAGTGAGCTTGCTCAGAACAAAAGAACTGTGCTTCCTACACACAGGGGCAATATCTAGTTGAACTCTGCTTAGGAAACTGACAAGAACAGTAGCTCCGCTTCAGTCCAATACACTGTACTTGCTGGGAACAGACGCCAGTGCTATTTGCACTGTGTATGGAAATGCGAGCGCAATAATGACTTTCCTTACCAGAAAACAACTCTTGCTCATAGGACCAAAAACTGCATGTGATTCAACTCCATTTAGGACTGGGAAACAAACGCTAGCTCGCCTTACAAGAAACACACTCTGCTTTTGAGAAAAGAGCACTCTTCTACTCTACTGTTTTTCCTATAGGGCCAGAACAGTGAGTTTGCTCAGAACAAAAGAACTGTGATTCCTACAAATACGGCCATATCTAGTTCAATTCGGCTTAGGAAACTGACAAGAACAGTAGATCCTCTTCGCTCCGATACACTGTACATGCTGGGAACAGACGCCAGTGCTATTTGCCCTGTGTATGAAAATGGGAGCACAATAGTGACTCTTCTTACCAGAAAACAACTCTTGCTCTTAGGACAAGAAACTGCATGTGATTCAACTCCATTTAGGACTGGGAAACAAACGCTAGCTCGCCTTACAAGAAACACACTCTTCTTTTGAGAAAAGAGCACTCTTCTACTCTACTGTATTTCCTATGTGGTCCGAACAGTGAGCTTGCTCAGAACAAAAGAACTGTGCTTCCTACACACACGGGCCATATCTAGTTCAATTCTGGTTAGGAAACTTAAAAGAACAGTAGCCTCTCTTCAGTCCAATACACTGTAATTGCTGGGAACAGACGCGAGTGCTCTTTGCACTGTGTATGGCAAATGGAACGCAAAATGGACTCTTCTTACCAGAAAACAACTCTTGCTCGTAGGACCAGAAACTGCATGTGTATTTCAACTCCATTTAGGAGTGGGAAACAAACGCTAGCTCACCTTTCAAGAAACACACTCTGCTTTTGAGAAAAGAGCACTTTTCTACTCTACTGTATTTACAATAGGGCCAGAAGAGTGAGCTTGCTCAGAACAAAAGTACTGTGCTTCCTACACACACGGGCCATATCTAGTTCAACTCTGCTTAGGAAATTGACGAGAACAGTAGCTCCGCTTCAGTCCAATACAATGTACTTGCTGGGAACAGACGCGAGTGCTATTTGCACTGTGTATGGCAATGGGAGCGCAAGAGTGACTTTCCTTACCAGAAAACAACTCTTGCTCATAGGACCAAAAACTGCACGTGATTCAACTCCATTTAGGACTGGGAAACAAACGCTAGCACGCCTTACAAGAAACACACTCTGCTTTTGAGAAAAGAGCACTCTTCTACTCTACTGTGTTTCCTATGGGGTCTGAACAGTGAGATCGCTCAGAACAAAAGAACAGTGCTTCCTACACACAGGGGCCATATCTAGTTCAACTCTGCTTAGAAAACTGACAAGAACAGTAGCTCCGCTTCAGTCCAATACACTGTAATTGCTGGGAACAGACGCGAGCGCTATTTGCACTGTGTATGTCAATGGGAGCGCAAGAGTGACTTTCCTTACCAGAAAATAACTCTTGTTCATAGGACCAAAACCTGCATGTGATTCAACTCCATTTAGGACTGGGAAACAAACGCTAGCTCGCCTTACAAGAAGCACACTCTGCTTTTGAGAAAAGAGCACTCTTCTACTCTGCTGTGTATCCTATGGGGTCCGAACAGTGAGCTTGCTCAGAACAACAGAACTGTGCATCCTCCACACACGGGCCATATCTACTTCAACTCTGCTTAGGAAACTGACAAGAACAGTAGCTCTGCTTCTGTCCAATACACTGTACGTGCAGGGAACAGACGCCAGTGCTATTTGTCCTCTGTATGACAATGGGAGCGCAATAGTGACTCTTCTTATCAGAAAACACCTCTGGCTCATAGGACCAGAAACTGCATGGGATTCAACTCCATTTAGGACTGGGAAACAAACGCTAGCTCGCCTTACAAGAAACACACTCTGCTTTTGAGAAAAGAGCACTCTTCTACTCTACTGTGTTTCCCATAGGGCCAGAACAGTGAGCTTGCTCAGAACAAAAGAACTGTGCTTCATACAAATACGGCCATATCTAGTTCAATTATCTTAGGAAACTGAAAAGAACAGTAGATCCTCTTCAGTCCAATACATTGTTCATGCTGGGAACAGACGCCAGTGTTATTTGCCCTGTGAATGATAATGGGAGCACAATAGTGACTCTTCTTACCAGAAAACAACTCTTGCTCTTAGGACAAGAAACTGCATGTGATTCAACTCCATTTAGGACTGGGAAACAAATGCTAGCTCGCTTTACAAGAAACACACTCTGCTTTTGAGAAAAGAGCACTCTTCTACTCTACTGTGTTTCCCATAGGGCCAGAACAGTGAGCTTGCTCAGAACAAAAGAACTGTGCTTCCTACACACAGGGGCAATATCTAGTTCAACTCTGCTTAGGAAACTGACAAGAACAGTAGCTCCGCTTCAGTCCAATACACTGTTCTTGTTTGGAACAGACGCCAGTGCTATTTGCACTGTGTATGGAAATGCGAGCGCAATAATGACTTTCCTTACCAGAAAACAACTCTTGCTCATAGGACCAAAAACCGCATGTGATTCAACTCCATTTAGGACTGGGAAACAAACGCTAGCTCGCCTTACAAGAAACACACTCTGCTTTTGAGAAAAGAGCACTCTTCTACTCTACTGTGTTTCCTATAGGGCCAGAACAGTGAGTTTGCTCAGAACAAAAGAACTGTGATTCCTACAAATACGGCCATATCTAGTTCAATTCTGCTTAGGAAACTGACAAGAACAGTAGCTCCGCTTCAGTCCAATACACTGTACATGCTGGGAACAGACGCCAGTGCTATTTGCACTGTGTATGACAATGGGAGCACAATAGTGACTCTTCTTACCAGAAAACAACTCTTGCTCGTAGGACAAGAAACTGCATGTGATTCAACTCCATTCAGGACTGGGAAACAAACGCTAGCTCGCCTTACAAGAAACACACTCTGATTTTGTGAAAAGAGCACTCTTCTACTCTGCCGTGTATCCTATGGGGTCTGAACAGTGAGATTGCTCAGAACAACAGAACTGTGCTTCCTCCACACACGGGCCATATCTAGTTCAACTCTGCTTAGGAAACTGAAAAGAACAGTAGCTCCGCTTCATTCCAATACACTGTACTTCCAGGGAACAGACGCCAGTGCTATTTGTCCTCTGTATGACAATGGGAGCGCATTAGTGACTCTTCTTATCAGAAAACACCTCTGGCTCATAGGACCAGAAACTGCATGGGATTCAACTCCATTTCTGACTGGGAAACAAACACTAGCTCGCCTTACAAGAAACACACTCTTCTTTTGAGAAAAGAGCACTCTTCTACTCTACTGTATTTCCTATGTTGTCTGAACAGTGAGCTTGCTCAGAACAAAAGAACTGTGCTTCCTACACACACGGGCCATATCTAGTTCAATTCTGCTTAGGAAACTGAAAAGAACAGTAGCTCCGCTTCAGTCCAATACACTGTACATGCAGGGAACAGACGCCAGTGCTATTTGTCCTCTGTATGACAATGGGAGCGCAATAGTGACTCTTCTTATCAGAAAACACCTCTGGCTCATAGGACCAGAAACTGCATGGGATTCAACTCCATTTCTGACTCGGAAACAAACACTAGCTCGCCTTACAAGAAACACACTCTTCTTTTGAGAAAAGAACACTCTTCTACTCTACTGTATTTCCTACGAGGTCCGAACAGTGAGCTTGCTCAGAACAAAAGAACTGTGCTTCCTACACACACGGGCCATATCTAGTTCAATTCTGGTTAGGAAACTGAAAAGAACAGTAGCCTCTCTTCAGTCCAATACACTGTAATTGCTGGGAACAGACGCGAGTGCTATTTGCACTGTGTATGGCAAATGGAACGCAAAATGGACTCTTCTTACCAGAAAACAACTCTTGCTCGTAGGACCAGAAACTGCATGTGATTCAACTCCATTTAGGACTAGGAAACAAATGCTAGCTCGCCTTACAAGAAACACACTCTGCTTTTGAGAAAAGAGCACTCTTCCACTCTACTGTGTTTTCTATAGGACCAGAACATTGAGCTTGCTCAGAACAAAAGAACCGTGCTTCCTACACACACCGACCATATCTAGTTCAACTCTGCTTAGGAAACTGACAAGAACAGTAGCTACTCTTCAGTACAATACACTGTACTTGCTGGGAACAGACGCGAGTGCTATTTGCACTGTGTATGGCAAAGGGAGCGCAATAGTGACTCTTCTTACCAGAAAACAACTCTTGCTCGTAGGACAAAAAACTGCATTTGATTCAACTCCATTTAGGACTTGGAAACAAACCCAAGCTCGCCTTACAAGAAACACACTCTGCTTTTGAGAAAAGAGCACTCTTCTACTCTACTGTGTTTCCTATGGTGTCCGAACAGTGAGCTTGCTGAGAACAAAAGAACTGTGCTTCCTACACACACGAGCCATATCTAGTTCAACTCTGCTTAGGAAACTCAGAAGAACAGTAGCTCCTCTTCAGTACAATACACTGTACTTGCTGGGAACAGACGCGAGTGCTATTTAAACTGTGTACAGCAATGGGAGCACAGTAGTGACTCTTCTTACCAGAAAACATCTCTTGCTCGTAGGACCAGAAACTGCATGTGATTCAACTCCATTTAGGACTGGGAACCAAACACTAGCTCTCCTTACAAGAAACACACTCTGCTTTTGAGAAAAGAGCACTCTTTTACTCTACTGTGTTTCCTGTAGGGCCAAAACAGAGAGCTTGTTCAGAACAAAAGAAATGTGCTTCCTACACACACAGGTCATATCTAGTTCAACTCTACTTAGGACCCTGACGAGAACAGTAGATCCTCTTCAGTCCAATACACTGTACATGCTGAGAACAGACGCGAGTGCTATTTGCCCTGTGTATGACAATGGGAGCGCAATAGTGACTCTTCTTACCAGAAAACAACTCTTGGTTGTAGGACCAGAAATTGCATGGGATTCAACTCCATTTAGGACTGGTAAACAAACGCTAGTTCGCCTTACAAGAAACACACTCTGCTTTTGAGAAAAGAGCACTCTTCTACTCTACTGTGTTTCCTATAGTGCCAGAACAGTGAGCTTGCTCAGAACAAAAGAACTGAGCTTCCTATACACACGGGCCATATCTAGATCAACTCTGCTTAGGAAACTGACAAGAACAGTAGCTCCCCTTCAGTCCAATACACTGTATTTGCTGGCAACAGACGCGAGTGCTATTTGCACTGTGTACAGCATTGGGAGCACAATAGTGACTCTTCTTACCAGAAAACAACTCTTGCTCATAGGACCAGAAACTGCATGGGATTCAACTCCATTTAGGACTGGGAAACAAACGCTAGCTCGCCTTACAAGAAACACACTCTGCTTTTGAGAAAAGAGCATTCTTCTACTCTACTGTGTTTCCTATGGGGTCCGAACAGAGAGCTTGCTCAGAACAAAAGAACTGTGCTTCCTACACAAACCGGCCATATCTAGTTCAACTCTGCTTAGGAAACTGACAAGAGAAGTAGCTCCTCTTCAGTCCAATACACTGTACTTGCTGGGAACAGATGCGAGTGCTATTTGCACTCTGTATGGCAATGGGACCGCAATAGTGTCTTTCCTTACTTGAAAGCAACTCTTGCGTGTAAGACCAAAAACTGCATGTGATTCAAGTCCATTTAGGACTGGAAAACAAACGCTAGCTCGCCTTACAAGAAACAAAATCTGCTTTTGAGGAAAGAGCACTATTCTACTCTACTGTGTTTCCTATGGTGTCCGAACAGTGAGCTTGCTCAGAACAAAAGAAATGTGCTTCCTACACACACGGGCCATATCTAGTTCAACTTTGCTTAGGAAACTGACAAGAACAGTATTCTTTCTTCAGTCCAATACACTCTACTTGCTGGGAACAGACGCGAGTGCTATTTGCACTGTGTATGGCAAAGGGAGCGCAATAGTGACTCTTCTTATCAGAAAACAACTCTTGCTCCTAGCACCAGAAACTGCATGTGATTCAACTCCACTTAGGACTGGGAAACAAACGCTAGCTTGCCTTACAAGAAACACGCTCTGCTTTGAGAAAAGGGCACACTTCTACTCTACTGTGTTTCCTATGCGGTCATAACAGTAAGCTTGCTCAGAACAAAAGAACCGTGCTTCCTACACACACCGGCCATATCTAGTTCAACTCTGCTTAGGAAACTCAGAAGAACAGTAGCTCCTCTTCAGTCCAATACACTGTACTTGCTGGGAACAGACGCCAGTGCTATTTGCACAGTGAATGACAATGGGAGCGCAATAGTGACTCTTCTTACCAGAAAACAACTCTTGCTAGTAGGACCAGAAACTGCATGTGATTCAACTCCATTTAGGACTAGGAAACAAACGCTAGCTCGCCTTACAAGAAACACACTCTGCTTTTGAGAAAAGAGCACTCTTCCACTCTACTGTGTTTTCTATAGGACCAGAACATTGAGCTTGCTCAGAACAAAAGAACCGTGCTTCCTACACACACCGACCATATCTAGTTCAACTCTGCTTAGGACACTGACAAGAACAGTAGCTACTCTTCAGTGCAATACACTGTACATGCTGGGAACAGAAGCCAGTGCTATTTGCGCTGTGTCTGACAATGGGAGCGCAATAGTGACTCTTCTTACCAGAAAACAACTCTTGGTTGTAGGACCAGAAACTGCATGTGATTCAACTCCATTTAGGACTGGGAAACAAACGCTAGCTCGCCTTACAAGAAACACACTCTGCTTTTGAGAAAAGAGCACTCTTCTACTCTACTGTGTTTCCTATAGGGCCAGAACAGTGAGCTTGCTCAGAAGAAAAGAACTGTGCTTCCTACACACACGAGCCATATCTAGTTCAACTCTGCTTAGGAAACTGACGAGAACAGTAGCTCCTCTTCAGTCCAATACACTGTACTTGCTGGGCACATACGCGAGTGCTATTTGCACTGTGTACAGCAATGGGAGCGCAATAGTTACTCTTCTTACCAGAAAACAACTCTTGTTCGTAGGACCAGAAAGTGAATGTCATTCAACTCCATTTTGGACTGGGAAACAAACGCTAGCTCACCTTACAAGAAACACACTCTTCTTCTTGAGTAAAAGTACACTCTTCAACTCTACTGTGATTTCTATGGGGTCCAAACTGTGAGGTTGCTGACAACAAAAAAACTGTGCTTCCTACACACTCGCGCCATATCTAATTCAATTCTTCTTAGGATCCTGACAAGAACAGTAGATCCTCTTGAGTCCAATACACTGTACATGCTGGGAACAGACCCCAGGGCTATTTGCCCTCTGTATGACAATGGGAGCGCAATAGTTACTCTTATTACCAGAAAAAACTCTTGCTCGTAGGACCAGAAACTGCATGTGATTCAATTCCATTTTGGACTGGGAAACAAACGTTAGCTCGCCCTCCAAGAAACACACTGTGCTTTTGAGAAAAGAGCACTCTTTTACTCTACTGTGTTTTCTATGGTGTCCGAACAGTGAGCTTGCTGAGAACGAAAGAACTGTGCTTCCTACACACACGGGCCATATCTAGTTCAACTCTGCTTAGGAAACTGACAAGAACAGTATCTCCTCTTCAGTCCAATACACTGTACTTGATGGGAACAGACGCGAGTGCTATTTGCACTGTGTATGGCAAACGGAGCGCAATAGTGACTCTTCTTACCAGAAATCAACTCTTGCTTGTAGGACCAAAAACTGCATGTGTATTTCAACTCCTTTTAGGACTGGGAAACAAATGCTAGCTCGCCTTACAAGAAACAAACTCTGCTTTTTAGAAAAGAGCACTCTTCTACTCTACTGTGTTTCCTATGGGGTTCGAACAGTGAGCTTGCTCAGAACAAAAGAACTGGGCTTCCTACACACACGGGCCATATCTAGTTCAACTCTGCTTAGGAAACTGACAAGAACAGTAGCTCCTCTTCAGTCCAATACACTGTACTTGTTGGGAACAGACGCGAGTGCTATTTGCACTGTGTATGGCAAAGGGAGCGCAATAGTGACTCTTCTTACCAGAAAACAACTCTTGCTTGTAGGACCAGAAACTGCATGTGTATTTCAACTCCATTTAGGACTGGGAAACAAATGCTAGCTCGCCTTACAAGAAACACACTCTGCTTTTGAGAAAAGAGCCCTCTTCTACTCTACTGTGTTTCCTATGGGGTTCGAACAGTGAGCTTGCTCAGAACAAAAGAACTGTGCTTCCTACTCACACGGGCCATATCTAGTTCAACTCTGCTTAGGAAACTGACAAGAACAGTAGATCCTCTTCAGTCCAATACACTGTACTTGCTGGGAACAGACGCCAGTGCTATTTGCATTGTGTATGACAATGGGAGTGCAATAGTGACTCTTCTTACCACAAAACAACTCTTGCTCGTAGGACCAAAAACTGCATTTGATTCAACTCCAGTTAGGACTGGGAAACAAACGCTAGCTCGCCTTACAAAAACACACTCTGCTATTGAGGAAAGAGCACTCTTCTACTCTACTGTGTTTCCTATGGGGTTCGAACAGTGAGCTTGCTCAGAACAAAAGAACTGTGCTTCCTACATACACAGGCCATATCTAGTTCAACTCTGCTTAGGAAACTGACAAGAACAGTAGCTCCTCTTCAGTTCAATACACTGTACTTGCTGGGAACAGACGCGAGTGCTATTTGTACAGTGTATGGCAATGGGAGCGCAATAGTGACTCTTCTTTACCAGAAAACAACTCTTGCTCGTAGTACCAAAAACTGCTTTTGATTCAACTCCATTTATGACTGGGAAACAAACGCTAGCTTGCCTTACAAGAAACACACTCTGCTTTTGAGAAAAGAGCACTCTTCTACTCTATTGTGTTTCCTATGGGGTCCGAACATTGAGCTTGCTCAGAACAAAAGAACTGTGCTTCCTACACACACGGTCCATATCTTTCAACTCTGCTTAGGAAACTGATGAGAACAGTAGCTCCTCTTCAGTCCAATACACTGTACTTACTGGGAACAGACGGCAGTGCTATTTGCACTGTGTATGACAATGGGAGCGCAATAGTGACTCTTCTTACCAGAAAACAACTCTTGCTCGTAGGACCAGAAACTTCATGTGATTCAACTCCATTTAGGACTGGGAAACAAACGCTAGCTCGCCTTACAAGAAACACACTCTGCTTTGGGGATAGAGCACTCTTCTACTCTACTGTGTTTCCTATAGGGCCAGAAAGTTAGTTTGCTCAGAACAAAAGAACTGTGCTTCCTATACACACGGGCCATATCTAGTTCAACTCTGCTCAGGAAACTGACAAGAACAGTAGATCCTCTTCAGTCCAATACACTGTACTTGATTGGAACATACGCAAGTGCTATTTGCGCTGTGTATGACAATGGGAGCGCAATAGTGACTCTTCTTACCAAAAAACAACTCTACTCATAGGAACAGAAACTGCATGTGATTCAACTTCATTTACGACTGGGAAACAAAAGCTAGCTCGCCTTATAAGAAACACACTCTGCTTTTGAGAAAAGAGCACTCTTCTACTCTACTGTGTTTCCTATAGGGCCAGAACAGTGAGCTTGCTCAGAACAAATGAACTGTGCTTATACACACACGGGCCATATCTAGTTCAAGTCTGCTTAGGAAACTGACAAGAACAGTAGCTCCTCTTCAATCAAATACACTGTACTTGCTGAGAGCAGAGGCGAGTGCTATTTGCACTGTGTATGGAAATGGGAGCGCAATAGTGACTCTTCTTACCAGAAAACAACTCTTGCTCTTAGGACCAGAAACTGCATGGGATTCAACTCCATTTAGGACTGGGAAGCAAACGCTGGGTCGCCTTACACTAAACACGCTCGGCTTTTGAGAAAAGAGCCCTCATCTACTCTACTGTGTTTCCTATGGGGTCGAACAGTGAGCTTGCTCAGAACAA
Source organism: Peromyscus eremicus (assembly GCF_949786415.1). Lineage (NCBI taxonomy): Eukaryota > Metazoa > Chordata > Mammalia > Rodentia > Cricetidae > Peromyscus > Peromyscus eremicus. Next base: position 63,282 of record NW_026735363.1, read on the forward strand.
AAGAACTGTGCTTCTTACACACACGGGCCATATCTAGTTCAACTCTGCTTAGGAAACTGACGAGAACAGTAGCTCCTCTTCAGTCCAATACACTGTACTTACTGGGAAGAGACACGAGTGCTATTTGCACTGTGTACGGCAATGGGAGCACAATAGTGACTCTTCTTACCACAAAACAACTCTTGCTCGTAGGACCAGAAACTGCATTTCATTCAATCCACTTAGGATTGGGAAACAAACGCTAGCTCACCTTACAAGAAACACGCTCAGCTTTTGAGAATAGGGCACACATCTACTCTACTGTGTTTCTTATGGGGTCCAAACAGTGAGCTTGCTCAGAACAAAAGAACTGTGCTTCCTACACACACAGGTCATATCTAGTTCAACTCTGCTTAGGAAACTGACAAAAACAGTAGCTCCTCTTCAGTCCAATACACTGTACTTGCTGGGAACAGATGCAAGGGCTATTTGCACTGTGTATGACAATGGGAGCACAATAGTGACTCTTCTTACCAGAAAACAACTCTTGCTCGTAGGACCAGAAACTGCATGTGATTCAACTCCATTTAGGACTGGGAAACAAACGCTAGCTCGCCTTACAAGAAACACACTCTGCTTTTGAGAAAAGAACACTAATCTACTCTACTGTGTTTTTTATAGGGTCCGAACAGTGAGCTTGCTGAGAACAAAAGAACTGTGCTTCCTACACACACGGGCCATATCTAGTTCAACTCTGCTTAGGAACCTGACTAGAACAGTAGATCCTCTTCAGTCCAATACATTGTACATGCTGGGAACAGACCCCAGTGCTATTTGCCCTGTGTATGACAATGGGAGCGCAATAGTGACTCTTCTTACCAGAAAACTACTCTTGTTCGTAGAATCAGAAACTGCATGTGATTCAACTCTATTTAGATCTGGGAAACAAATGATAGCTCGCCTTACAAGAAATACACTCTGCTTTTGAGAAAAGAGCACTCTTCTACTCTACTGTGTTTTCTATGGGGTCCGAACAGTGTTCTTGCTGAGAACAAAAGAACTGTGCTTCCTACACACACGGGCCATATCGAGTACAACTCTGCTTACGAAACTGAGAAGAACAGTAGCTCCTCTTCATTCCAATACGCTGTACTTGCTGGGAACAGACGAGAGGGATATTTGCATTGAGTATGGCAAAGGGAGCACAATAGTGACACTCTAACCAGAAAACAACTCTTGCTCATAGGACCAGAAACTGCATCTGTATTTCAACTCCCTTTAGGACTGGGAAACAAACGGTAGCTCGCCTTACAAGAAACACACTCTGCTTTTGAGAAAAGAGCACTCTTCTCTCTACTGTGTTTCCTATGGGGTTGGAACAGTGAGCTTGCTCAGAACAAAAGAACTGTGCTTCCTACACACACGGGCCATATCTAGTTCAAGTCTGCTTAGGAAACTGACAAGAACAGTAGCTCCTCTTCAATCAAATACACTGTACTTGCTGAGAGCAGACGCGAGTGCTATTTGCACTGTGTATGGCAATGGGAGCACAATAGTGACTCTTCTTACCAGAAAACAACTCTTGCTCTTAGGACCAGAAACTTCATGTGATTCAACTACATTTAGGACTGGGAAGCAAACGCTAGGTCGCCTTACACTAAACACACTCGGCTTTTGAGAAAAGAGCACTCTTCTACTTTACTGTGTTTCCTATGGGGTCCAAACAGTGAGCTTGCTCAGAACAAAGGAACTGTGCTTCCTACATACACGGGCCATATCTAGTTCAATTCTGCTTAAAAAACTGACAGGAACAGTAGATCCTCTTTAGTCCAATACACTGTACATGCTGGGTACAGACGCGAGGGCTATTTGCATTGTGTATGGCAAAGGGAGCGCAATAGTGACTCTTCTAACCAGAAAACAGCTCTTTCTCGTAGGACCAGAAACTGCATGTGTATTTCAACTCCATTTAGGACTGGAAAACAAACGCTAGCTCGCCTTACAAGAAACACACTCTGCTTTTGAGAAAAGAGCACTCTTCTACTCTACTGTGTTTTCTATGTGGTCCGAACAGTGAGCTTGCTGAGAACAAAAGAACTGTGCTTCCTACACACATGGGCCATATCTAGTTCAACTCTGCTTAGGAAACTGACAAGAACAGTAGGTCCTCTTCAGTCCAATACACTGTACTTGCTGGGAACAGACACGAGGGCTATTTGCACTGTGTATGGAAAAGGGAGCACAATAGTGACTCTTCTTACCAGAAAACAACTCTTGTTCGTATGACCAGAAACTGCATGTGTATTTCATCTCCATTTAGGACTGGGAAACTAACTCTAGCTCGCCTTACAAGAAACACACTCTTCTTTTGAGAAAAATGCACTCTTCTACTCTACTGTTTTTCCTATTGGGTCCGAACAGTGAGCTTGCTCAGAACAAATGAACTGTGCTTCCTACACACACAGGTCATATCTAGTTCAAGTCTGCTTAGGAAACTGACAAGAACAGTAGTTCCTCTTCAGTCCAATACACTGTACTTGCTGGGAACAGACGCGAGTGCTATTTGCACTGTGTATGGCAATGGGAGCACAATAGTGACTCTTCTTACAAGAAAACAATTCTTGCTTGTAGGACCAGAAACTGCATGTGATTCAACTCCATTTAGGTCTGGGAAGCAAACGCTATCTTGCCTTACAAGAAACACACTCGGCTTTTGAGAAAAGAGCACTCTTCTACTCTACTGTGTTTCCTATAGGGCCAGAACAGTGAGCTTACTCAGAACAAAAGAACTGTGCTTCCTACACACATGGCCGTATCTAGTTCAATTGTGCTTAGGAAACTGACAAGAACAGTAGATCCTCTTCAGTCCAATACACTGTACATGCTGGGAACAGACGCCAGTGCTATTTGCCCTGTGTATGACAATGGGAGCGCAATTGTGACTTTCCTTACCAGAAAACAACTCTTGCTTGTACGTCCAGAAACTGAATGTGATTCAACGCCATTTAGGATTGGAAAACAAACGCTAGCTCGCCTTACAAGAAACACACTCTGCTTTTGAGAAAAGAGCACTCTTCTACTCTTCTGTGTTTCCTATGGGATCCAAACAGTGAGCTTGCTCAGAACAAAAGAACTGTGCTTCTTACACACACGGGCCATATCTAGTTCAGCTCTGCTTAGGAAACTGACGAGAACAGTAGCTCCTCTTCAGTCCAATACACTGTACTTACTGGGAACAGACGCGAGTGCTATTTGCACTGTGTACCGCAATGGGAGCACAATAGTGACTCTTCTTACAAGAAAACAACTCTTGCTCGTAGGACCAGAAACTGCATGTGATTCAACTCCATTTAGGACTGGGAAACAAATGCTAGCTCGCCTTACAAGAAACACACTCTGCTTTTGAGAAAAGAGCACTCTTCTACTCTACTGTGTTTTCTATGGGGTCCAAACAGTGAGCTTGCTCAGAACAAAAGAACTGTGCTTCCTACACACACAGGCCATATCTAGTTCAATTCTGCTTAGGAAACTGACAAGAACAGTAGCTCCTCTTCAGTCCAATACACTGTACTTGGTGGGAACAGACGCGAGTGCTATTTGCACTGTGTATGGCAAAGGGAGCACAATAGTGACTTTCCTAACCAGAAAACAACTATTGCTCGTAGGAACGGAAACTGCATGTGATTCAAATCCATTTAGGACTGCGAAACAAACGCTAGCTCGCCTTACAAAAAACACACTCTGCTTTTGAGGAAAGAACACTCTTCTACTCTACTGCGTTTCCTATAGGGTCCGAACAGTGAGCTTGCTCAGAACAAAAGAAGTGTGCTTCCTACACACGGGCCATATCTAGTTCAATTCTGCTTAGGAAACTGACAAGAAAAGTAGCTCCTCTTCAGTACAATACACTGTACTTGCTGGGAACAGAGGCGAGTGCTATTTGCACTGAGTATGGCAATGGGAGCACAATAGTGACTTTCCTTACCAGAAAACAACTCTTGCTCGTAGGAACGGAAACTGCATGTGATTCAACTCCATTTAGGACTGCGAAACAAAGGCTAGCTCGCCTTACAAGAAACACACTCTGCTTTTGAGAAAAGAGCACTCTTCTACTCTACTGTGTTTTCTATGGGGTCCGAACAGTGAGCTTGCTGAGAACAAAAGAACTGTGCTTCCTACACACACGGGCCATATCTAGTTCAACTCTACTTAAGAAACTGACAAGAACAGTAGCTCCTCTTCAGTCCAATACACTGTACTTGCTGGGAACAGACGCGAGTGCTATTTGCACTGTGTATGGCAAAGGGAGCACAATAGTGACTTTCCTTACCAGAAAACAACTATTGCTCGTAGGAACGGAAACTGCATGTGATTCAACTCCATTTAGGACTGGGAAACAAATGCTAGCTCGCCTTACAAGAAACACACTCTGCTTTTGAGAAAAGAGCACTCTTCTACTCTACTGTGTTTTCTATGGGGTCCAAACAGTGAGCTTGCTCAGAACAAAAGAACTGTGCTTCCTACACACACGGGCCATATCTAGTTCAACTATGCTAAGGAAACTGACAAGAACAGTAGATCCTCTTCAGTCCAATACGCTGTACATGCTGGGTACAGACGCCAGTGCTATTTGCACTGTGTATGGCAATGGGAGCACAATAGTGACTCTTCTTACAAGAAAACAACTCTTGCTCGTAGGACCAGAAACTGCATGTGATTCAACTCCATTTAGAACTGGGAAACAAATGCTAGCTCGCCTTACAAGAAACACACTCTGCTTTTGAGAAAAGAGCACTCTTCTACTCTACTGTGTTTTCTATGGGGTCCAAACAGTGAGCTTGCTCAGAACAAAAGAACTGTGCTTCCTACACACACGGGCCATATCTAGTTCAATTCTGCTTAGGAAACTGACAAGAACAGTAGCTCCTCTTCAGTCCAATACACTGTACTTGCTGGGAACAGACACAAGTGCTATTTGCACTGTGTATGGCAAAGGGAGCACAATAGTGACTTTCCTAACCAGAAAACAACTATTGCTCGTAGGAACGGAAACTGCATGTGATTCAAATCCATTTAGGACTGCGAAACAAAAGCTAGCTCGCCTTACAAAAAACACACTCTGCTTTTGAGGAAAGAACACTCTTCTACTCTACTGCGTTTCCTATAGGGTCCAAACAGTGAGCTTGCTCAGAACAAAAGAAGTGTGCTTCCTACACTCGGGCCATATCTAGTTCAATTTGCTTAGGAAACTGACAAGAAAAGTAGCTCCTCTTCAGTCCAATACACTGTACTTGCTGGGAACAGAGGCGAGTGCTATTTGCACTGAGTATGGCAATGGGAGCGCAATAGTGACTTTCCTTACCAGAAAACAACTCTTGCTCGTAGCAACGGAAACTGCATGTGATTCAACTCCATTTAGGACTGCAAAACAAAGGCTAGCTCGTTTTACAAGAAACACACTCTGCTTTTGAGAAAAGAGCACTCTTCTACTCTACTGTGTTTTCTATGGGGTCCGAACAGTGAGCTTGCTGAGAACAAAAGAACTGTGCTTCCTACACACACGGGCCATATCTAGTTCAACTCTGCTTAAGAAACTGACAAGAACAGTAGCTCCTCTTCAGTCCAATACACTGTACTTGCTGGGAACAGACACGAGTGCTATTTGCACTGTGTATGGCAAAGGGAGCACAATAGTGACTTTCCTTACCAGAAAACAACTATTGCTCGTAGGAACGGAAACTGCATGTGATTCAACTCCATTTAGGACTGCGAAACAAAGGCTAGCTCGCCTTACAAGATACACACTCTGCTTTTGAGAAAAGAGCACTCTTCTACTCTACTGTGTTTTCATTGGGGTCCGAACAGTGACCTTGCTGAGAACAAAAGAACTGTGCTTCCTACACACACGAGCCATATCTAGTACAACTCTGCTTACGAAACTGACAAGAACAGTAGCTCCTCTTCATTCCAATACGCTGTACTTGCTGGGAACAGACGCGAGGGATATTTGCATTGTGTATGGCAAAGGGAGCACAATAGTGACACTCTAACCAGAAAACAACTCTTGCTCGTAGGACCAGAAACTGCATCTGTATTTCAACTCCCTTTAGGACTGGGAAACAAACGGTAGCTCGCCTTACAAGAAACACACTCTGCTTTTGAGAAAAGAGCACTCTTCTCTCTACTGTGTTTCCTATGGGGTTGGAACAGTGAGCTTGCTCAGAACAAAAGAACTGTGCTTCCTACACACACGGGCCATATCTAGTTCAAGTCTGCTTAGGAAACTGACAAGAACAGTAGCTCCTCTTCAATCAAATACACTGTACTTGCTGAGAGCAGACGCGAGTGCTATTTGCACTGTGTATGGCAATGGGAGCACAATAGTGACTCTTCTTACCAGAAAACAACTCTTGCTCTTAGGACCAGAAACTTCATGTGATTCAACTCCATTTAGGACTGGGAAGCAAACGCTTTCTTGCCTTACAAGAAACAAGCTCTGCTATTGAGAAAAATGCACTCTTCTACTCTACTGTGTTTCCTATGGGGTCCGAACAGTGAGCTTGCTCAGAACAAATGAACTGTGCTTACTACACACACAGGTCATATCTAGTTCAAGTCTGCTTAGGAAACTGACAAGAACAGTAGCTCCTCTTCAGTCCAATACACTGTAATTGCTGGGAAGAGACGCGAGTGCTATTTGCACTGTGTATGGCAATGGGAGCACAATAGTGACTCTTCTTACAAGAAAACAATTCTTGCTTGTAGGACCAGAAACTGCATGTGATTCAACTCCATTTAGGTCTGGGAAGCAAACGCTATCTTGCCTTACAAGAAACACACTCTGCTTTTGAGAAAAGAGCATCTTCTTCTCTACTGTGTTTCCTATGGGGTTCGAACAGTGAGCTTGCTCAGAACAAATGAACTGTGCTTCCTACACACACGGGCCATATCTAGTTCAACTCTGCTTAGGAAACTGACAAGAACAGTAGCTCCTCTTCAATCAAATACACTGTACTTGCTGAGAGCAGACGCGAGTGCTATTTGCACTGTGTATGGCAATGGGAGCGCAATAGTGACTCTTCTTACAAGAAAACAACTCTTGCTCGTAGGACCAGAAACTGCATTTGATTCAATCCACTTAGGATTGGGAAACAAACGCTATCTTGCCTTACAAGAAACACGCTCTGCTTTTGAGAATAAGGCACACATCTACTCTACTGTGTTTCCTATGGGGTCCAAACAGTGAGCTTGCTCAGAACAAAAGAATTGTGCTTCCTACACACACAGGTCATATCTAGTACAACTCTGCTTAGGAAACTGACAAAAACAGTAGCTCCTCTTCAGTCCAATAAACTGTACTTGCTGGGAACAGACACAAGGGCTATTTGCACTGTGTATGACAATGGGAGAACAATAGTGACTCTTCTTACCAGAAAACAACTCTTGCTCGTAGGAACAGAAACTGCATGTGTATTTCATCTCCATTTAGGACTGGGAAACAAACGCTAGCTCGCCTTTCAAGAAACACACTCTGCTTTTGAGAAAAATGCACTCTTCTACTCTACTGTGTTTTCTATGGGGTTCGAAATGTGAGCTTGCTCAGAACAAAAGAACTGTGCTTCCTACACACACGGGCCATATCTTGTTCAATTCTGCTTAGGAAACTGACAAGAACAGTAGAACCTCTTCAGTCCAATAGACTGTACATGCTGGAAACAGACGCGAGTGCTATTTGCACTGTGTATGGCAAAGGGAGCACAATAGTGACTTTCCTTACCAGAAAACAACTATTGCTCGTAGGAATGGAAACTGCATGTGATTCAACTCCATTTAGGACTGCGAAACAAAGGCTAGCTCGCCTTACAAGAAACACACTCTGCTTTTGAGAAAAGAGCACTCTTCTACTCTACTGTGTTTTCTATGGGGTCCGAACAGTGAGCTTGCTCAGCACAAATGAACTGTGCTTCCTACACACACGGGCCATATCTAGTTCAAGTCTGCTTAGGAAACTGACAAGAACAGTAGCTCCTCTTCAATCAAATACACTGTACTTGCTGAGAGCAGACGCGAGTGCTATTTGCACTGTGTATGGCAATGGGAGCACAATAGTGACTCTTCTTACCAGAAAACAACTCTTGCTCTTAGGACCAGAAACTTCATGTGATTCAACTACATTTAGGACTGGGAAGCAAACGCTAGGTCGCCTTACACTAAACACACTCTTCTTTTGAGAAAAATGCACTCTTCTACTCTACTGTTTTTCCTATTGGGTCCGAACAGTGAGCTTGCTCAGAACAAATGAACTGTGCTTCCTACACACACAGGTCATATCTAGTTCAAGTCTGCTTAGGAAACTGACAAGAACAGTAGTTCCTCTTCAGTCCAATACACTGTACTTGCTGGGAACAGACGCGAGTGCTATTTGCACTGTGTATGGCAATGGGAGCACAATAGTGACTCTTCTTACAAGAAAACAATTCTTGCTTGTAGGACCAGAAACTGCATGTGATTCAACTCCATTTAGGTCTGGGAAGCAAACGCTATCTTGCCTTACAAGAAACACACTCGGCTTTTGAGAAAAGAGCACTCTTCTACTCTACTGTGTTTCCTATAGGGCCAGAACAGTGAGCTTACTCAGAACAAAAGAACTGTGCTTCCTACACACATGGCCGTATCTAGTTCAATTGTGCTTAGGAAACTGACAAGAACAGTAGATCCTCTTCAGTCCAATACACTGTACATGCTGGGAACAGACGCCAGTGCTATTTGCCCTGTGTATGACAATGGGAGCGCAATTGTGACTTTCCTTACCAGAAAACAACTCTTGCTTGTACGTCCAGAAACTGAATGTGATTCAACGCCATTTAGGATTGGAAAACAAACGCTAGCTCGCCTTACAAGAAACACACTCTGCTTTTGAGAAAAGAGCACTCTTCTACTCTTCTGTGTTTCCTATGGGATCCAAACAGTGAGCTTGCTCAGAACAAAAGAACTGTGCTTCTTACACACACGGGCCATATCTAGTTCAGCTCTGCTTAGGAAACTGACGAGAACAGTAGCTCCTCTTCAGTCCAATACACTGTACTTACTGGGAACAGACGCGAGTGCTATTTGCACTGTGTACCGCAATGGGAGCACAATAGTGACTCTTCTTACAAGAAAACAACTCTTGCTCGTAGGACCAGAAACTGCTTGTGATTCAACTCCATTTAGGACTGGGAAACAAATGCTAGCTCGCCTTACAAGAAACACACTCTGCTTTTGAGAAAAGAGCACTCTTCTACTCTACTGTGTTTTCTATGGGGTCCAAACAGTGAGCTTGCTCAGAACAAAAGAACTGTGCTTCCTACACACACAGGCCATATCTAGTTCAATTCTGCTTAGGAAACTGACAAGAACAGTAGCTCCTCTTCAGTCCAATACACTGTACTTGCTGGGAACAGACGCGAGTGCTATTTGCACTGTGTATGGCAAAGGGAGCACAATAGTGACTTTCCTAACCAGAAAACAACTATTGCTCGTAGGAACGGAAACTGCATGTGATTCAAATCCATTTAGGACTGCGAAACAAACGCTAGCTCGCCTTACAAAAAACACACTCTGCTTTTGAGGAAAGAACACTCTTCTACTCTACTGCGTTTCCTATAGGGTCCGAACAGTGAGCTTGCTCAGAACAAAAGAAGTGTGCTTCCTACACACGGGCCATATCTAGTTCAATTCTGCTTAGGAAACTGACAAGAAAAGTAGCTCCTCTTCAGTACAATACACTGTACTTGCTGGGAACAGAGGCGAGTGCTATTTGCACTGAGTATGGCAATGGGAGCACAATAGTGACTTTCCTTACCAGAAAACAACTCTTGCTCGTAGGAACGGAAACTGCATGTGATTCAACTCCATTTAGGACTGCGAAACAAAGGCTAGCTCGCCTTACAAGAAACACACTCTGCTTTTGAGAAAAGAGCACTCTTCTACTCTACTGTGTTTTCTATGGGGTCCGAACAGTGAGCTTGCTGAGAACAAAAGAACTGTGCTTCCTACACACACGGGCCATATCTAGTTCAACTCTGCTTAAGAAACTGACAAGAACAGTAGCTCCTCTTCAGTCCAATACACTGTACTTGCTGGGAACAGACGCGAGTGCTATTTGCACTGTGTATGGCAAAGGGAGCACAATAGTGACTTTCCTTACCAGAAAACAACTATTGCTCGTAGGAACGGAAACTGCATGTGATTCAACTCCATTTAGGACTGGGAAACAAATGCTAGCTCGCCTTAAAAGAAACACACTCTGCTTTTGAGAAAAGAGCACTCTTCTACTCTACTGTGTTTTCTATGGGGTCCAAACAGTGAGCTTGCTCAGAACAAAAGAACTGTGCTTCCTACACACACGGGCCATATCTAGTTCAACTATGCTAAGGAAACTGACAAGAACAGTAGATCCTCTTCAGTCCAATACGCTGTACATGCTGGGTACAGACGCCAGTGCTATTTGCACTGTGTATGGCAATGGGAGCACAATAGTGACTCTTCTTACAAGAAAACAACTCTTGCTCGTAGGACCAGAAACTGCATGTGATTCAACTCCATTTAGAACTGGGAAACAAATGCTAGCTCGCCTTACAAGAAACACACTCTGCTTTTGAGAAAAGAGCACTCTTCTACTCTACTGTGTTTTCTATGGGGTCCAAACAGTGAGCTTGCTCAGAACAAAAGAACTGTGCTTCCTACACACACGGGCCATATCTAGTTCAATTCTGCTTAGGAAACTGACAAGAACAGTAGCTCCTCTTCAGTCCAATACACTGTACTTGCTGGGAACAGACGCAAGTGCTATTTGCACTGTGTATGGCAAAGGGAGCACAATAGTGACTTTCCTAACCAGAAAACAACTATTGCTCGTAGGAACGGAAACTGCATGTGATTCAAATCCATTTAGGACTGCGAAACAAAAGCTAGCTCGCCTTACAAAAAACACACTCTGCTTTTGAGGAAAGAACACTCTTCTACTCTACTGCGTTTCCTATAGGGTCCAAACAGTGAGCTTGCTCAGAACAAAAGAAGTGTGCTTCCTACACTCGGGCCATATCTAGTTCAATTTGCTTAGGAAACTGACAAGAAAAGTAGCTCCTCTTCAGTCCAATACACTGTACTTGCTGGGAACAGAGGCGAGTGCTATTTGCACTGAGTATGGCAATGGGAGCGCAATAGTGACTTTCCTTACCAGAAAACAACTCTTGCTCGTAGCAACGGAAACTGCATGTGATTCAACTCCATTTAGGACTGCAAAACAAAGGCTAGCTCGTTTTACAAGAAACACACTCTGCTTTTGAGAAAAGAGCACTCTTCTACTCTACTGTGTTTTCTATGGGGTCCGAACAGTGAGCTTGCTGAGAACAAAAGAACTGTGCTTCCTACACACACGGGCCATATCTAGTTCAACTCTGCTTAAGAAACTGACAAGAACAGTAGCTCCTCTTCAGTCCAATACACTGTACTTGCTGGGAACAGACACGAGTGCTATTTGCACTGTGTATGGCAAAGGGAGCACAATAGTGACTTTCCTTACCAGAAAACAACTATTGCTCGTAGGAACGGAAACTGCATGTGATTCAAATCCATTTAGGACTGTGAAACAAACGCTAGCTCGCCTTACAAAAAACACACTCTGCTTTTGAGGAAAGAACACTCTTCTACTCTATTGTGTTTCTTATGGGGTCCGAACAGTGAGCTTGCTCAGAACAAAAGAACTGTGCTTCCTACACACGGGCCATATCTAGTTCAATTCTGCTTAAGAAACTGACAAGAACAGTAGCTCCTCTTCAGTCCAATACACTGTACTTGCTGGGAACAGACGCGAGTGCTATTTGCACTGAGTATGGCAATGGGAGCGCAATAGTGACTTTCCTTACCAGAAAAAAACTCTTGCTCGTAGGAACGGAAACTGCATGTGATTCAACTCCATTTAGGACTGCGAAACAAAGGCTAGCTCGCCTTACAAGATACACACTCTGCTTTTGAGAAAAGAGCACTCTTCTACTCTACTGTGTTTTCATTGGGGTCCGAACAGTGACCTTGCTGAGAACAAAAGAACTGTGCTTCCTACACACACGAGCCATATCTAGTACAACTCTGCTTACGAAACTGACAAGAACAGTAGCTCCTCTTCATTCCAATACGCTGTACTTGCTGGGAACAGACGCGAGGGATATTTGCATTGTGTATGGCAAATGGAGCACAATAGTGACACTCTAACCAGAAAACAACTCTTGCTCGTAGGACCAGAAACTGCATCTGTATTTCAACTCCCTTTAGGACTGGGAAACAAACGGTAGCTCGCCTTACAAGAAACACACTCTGCTTTTGAGAAAAGAGCACTCTTCTCTCTACTGTGTTTCCTATGGGGTTGGAACAGTGAGCTTGCTCAGAACAAAAGAACTGTGCTTCCTACACACACGGGCCATATCTAGTTCAAGTCTGCTTAGGAAACTGACAAGAACAGTAGCTCCTCTTCAATCAAATACACTGTACTTGCTGAGAGCAGACGCGAGTGCTATTTGCACTGTGTATGGCAATGGGAGCACAATAGTGACTCTTCTTACCAGAAAACAACTCTTGCTCTTAGGACCAGAAACTTCATGTGATTCAACTCCATTTAGGACTGGGAAGCAAACGCTTTCTTGCCTTACAAGAAACAAGCTCTGCTATTGAGAAAAATGCACTCTTCTACTCTACTGTGTTTCCTATGGGGTCCGAACAGTGAGCTTGCTCAGAACAAATGAACTGTGCTTACTACACACACAGGTCATATCTAGTTCAAGTCTGCTTAGGAAACTGACAAGAACAGTAGCTCCTCTTCAGTCCAATACACTGTAATTGCTGGGAAGAGACGCGAGTGCTATTTGCACTGTGTATGGCAATGGGAGCACAATAGTGACTCTTCTTACAAGAAAACAATTCTTGCTTGTAGGACCAGAAACTGCATGTGATTCAACTCCATTTAGGTCTGGGAAGCAAACGCTATCTTGCCTTACAAGAAACACACTCTGCTTTTGAGAAAAGAGCATCTTCTTCTCTACTGTGTTTCCTATGGGGTTCGAACAGTGAGCTTGCTCAGAACAAATGAACTGTGCTTCCTACACACACGGGCCATATCTAGTTCAACTCTGCTTAGGAAACTGACAAGAACAGTAGCTCCTCTTCAATCAAATACACTGTACTTGCTGAGAGCAGACGCGAGTGCTATTTGCACTGTGTATGGCAATGGGAGCGCAATAGTGACTCTTCTTACAAGAAAACAACTCTTGCTCGTAGGACCAGAAACTGCATTTGATTCAATCCACTTAGGATTGGGAAACAAACGCTATCTTGCCTTACAAGAAACACGCTCTGCTTTTGAGAATAAGGCACACATCTACTCTACTGTGTTTCCTATGGGGTCCAAACAGTGAGCTTGCTCAGAACAAAAGAATTGTGCTTCCTACACACACAGGTCATATCTAGTACAACTCTGCTTAGGAAACTGACAAAAACAGTAGCTCCTCTTCAGTCCAATAAACTGTACTTGCTGGGAACAGACACAAGGGCTATTTGCACTGTGTATGACAATGGGAGAACAATAGTGACTCTTCTTACCAGAAAACAACTCTTGCTCGTAGGAACAGAAACTGCATGTGTATTTCATCTCCATTTAGGACTGGGAAACAAACGCTAGCTCGCCTTTCAAGAAACACACTCTGCTTTTGAGAAAAATGCACTCTTCTACTCTACTGTGTTTTCTATGGGGTTCGAAATGTGAGCTTGCTCAGAACAAAAGAACTGTGCTTCCTACACACACGGGCCATATCTTGTTCAATTCTGCTTAGGAAACTGACAAGAACAGTAGAACCTCTTCAGTCCAATAGACTGTACATGCTGGAAACAGACGCGAGTGCTATTTGCACTGTGTATGGCAAAGGGAGCACAATAGTGACTTTCCTTACCAGAAAACAACTATTGCTCGTAGGAATGGAAACTGCATGTGATTCAACTCCATTTAGGACTGCGAAACAAAGGCTAGCTCGCCTTACAAGAAACACACTCTGCTTTTGAGAAAAGAGCACTCTTCTACTCTACTGTGTTTTCTATGGGGTCCGAACAGTGAGCTTGCTCAGCACAAATGAACTGTGCTTCCTACACACACGGATCATATCTAGTTCAAGTCTGCTTAGGAAACTGACAAGAACAGTAGCTCCTCTTCAGTCCAATACACTGTACTTGCTGGGAACAGACGCGAGTGCTATTTGCACTGTGTATGGCAAAGGGAGCACAATAGTGACTTTCCTTACCAGAAAACAAATATTGCTCGTAGGAATGGAAACTGCATGTGATTCAACTCCATTTAGGACGGCGAAACAAAGGCTAGCTCGCCTTACAAGAAACACACTCTGCTTTTGAGAAAAGAGCACTCTTCTACTCTACTGTGTTTTCTATGGGGTCCGAACAGTGAGCTTGCTGAGAACAAAAGAACTGTGCTTCCTACACACACCGGCCATATCTAGTTCAACTCTGCTTAGGAAACTGACAAGAACAGTAGCTCCTCTTCAGTCCAATACACTGTACTTGCTGGGAACAGACGCGAGTGCTATTTGCACTGTGTACAGCAATGGGAGCACAATAGTGACTCTTCTTACCAAAAAACAACTCTTGCTCGTATGACCAGAAACTGCATGTGATTCAACTCCATTTAGGATTGGGAAACAAACGCCAGCTCGCCTTACAAGAAACACACTCTGCTTTTGAGAATAGGGCACACATCTACTCTACGGTGTTTCCTGTAGGGCCAGAACAGTGAGCTTGCTCAGAACAGAAGAAATGTGCTTCATACACACACGGGCCATATCTAGTTCAACTCTGCTTAGGAACCTGACAAGAACAATAGATCCTCTTCAGTCCAGTACACTGTACATGCTGGGAACAAATGCCAGTGCTATTTGCCCTGTGTATGACAATGGGAGCGCAATAGTGACTCTTCTTACCAGAAAAAACTCTTGCTCGTAGGACCAGAAACTGCATGTGATTCAAATCCATTTAGGACGGGGAAACAAACGCTAGCTCGCCTTTACAAGAAACACACTCTGTTTTGAGAAAACAGTACTCATCTACTCTACTGTGTTTCCTATAGAGCCAGAACAGTGAGCTTGCTCAGAACAGAAGAAATGTGCTTCATACACACACGGGCCATATCTAGTTCAACTCTGCTTAGGAAACTGACAAGAACAGTAGATCCTCTTCAGTCCAATACACTGTACATTCTGGGAACATATGCCAGTGCTATTTGCCCTGTGTATGACAATGGAAGCCCAATAGGGACTTTCCTTACCAGAATACAACTCTTGCTCGTAGGACCAGAAACTGCATGAGATTCAACTCCGTTTCTGACTGGGAAACAAACAATAGCCAGCCTTACAAGAAACACTCTCTGCTTTTGAGAAAAGAGCACTCTTTTTCTCTACTATGTGTCCTATGGGTTCCGAACAGTGAGCTTGCTCAGAACAAAAGAACTGTGCTTCCTACACAAATGGCTATATCCAGTTCAATTCTGCTTAGGAAACTGACAAGAACAGTAGCTCCTCTTCAGTCCAATACACTGTACTTGCTGGGAACTGACGCGAGTGCTATTTGCACTGTGTATGGCAATGGGAGCGCAATAGTGACTTTCCTTACCAGAAAACAACTCTTGCTCGTTGGAACTGAAACTGCATGTGATTCAACTCCATTTAGTACTGGGAAACAAACGCTAGCTCGCCTTACAAGAAACACACTCTGCTTTTGAGGAAAGAGCACTCTTCTACTCTACTGTGTTTCCTATAGGGCCAGAACAGTGAGCTTGCTCAGAACAAAGAACTGTGCTTCCTACACACATGGGCCATATCTAGTTCAACTCTGCTTAGGAAACTGACAAGAACAGTAGCTCCTCTTCCGTCCAATACACTGTACTTGCTGGGAACAGACGCGAGTGCTATTTGCACTGTGTATGGCAATGGGAGCGCAATAGTGACTCTCCTTACCAAAAAACAACTCTTGCTCGTAGGACCTGAAACTGCATGTGATTCAACTCCGTTTAGGACTGGGAAACAAACGCTAGCTCGCCTTACAAAAAACACACTCTGCTTTTGAGGAAAGAGCACTCTTCTACTCTACTGTGTTTCCTATAGGGCCAGAACAGTGAGCTTGCTGAGTACAAAAGAACTGTGCTTCCTACACACATGGGCCATATCTAGTTCAACTCTGCTTAGGAAACTGACAAAAACAGTAGCTCCTCTTCAGTCCAATACACTGTACTTGCTGGGAACAGACGCGAGGGCTATTTGTACTGTGTATGGCAATGGGAGCACAATTGTGACTCTTCTTACCAGAAAACAACTCTTGCTCGTAGGACCAGAATCTGCATGTGATTCAACTCCATTTAGGATTGGGAAACATACGCTAGCTCGCCTTACAAGAAACACACTCTGCTTTTGAGAAAAGAGCACTCTACTACTCTACTGTGTTTTCTATGTGGTCTGAACAGTGAGCTTGCTGAGAACAAAAGAACTGTGCTTCCTACACACACGGGCCATATCTAGTTCAACTCTGCTTAGGAAACTGACAAGAACTGTAGCTCCTCTTCAGACCAATAAACTGTACTTGCTGGAAACATACACGAGTGCTATTTGTACTGTGTATGGCAATGGGAGCGCAATAGTGACTCTTTTTACCAGAAAACAACTCATGCTCGTAGGACCAGAAACTGCATGTGATTCAACTCCATTTAGGATTGGGAAACAAACGCCAGCTCGCCTTACAAGAAACACACTCTGCTTTTGAGAATAGGGCACACATCTCCTCTACTGTGTTTCCTGTGGGTTCCAAACAGTGAGCTTGCTCAGAACAAAAGAACTGTGCTTCCTACACATGGGTCATATCTAGTTCAACTCTGCTTAGGAAACTGACAAGAACAGTAGCTCCTCTTCAGACCAATATACTGTACTTTGTGGAAACAGATGCGAGTGCTATTTGTACTGTGTATGGCAATGGGAGCACAATAGTGACTCTTCTTACCAGAAAACAACTCTTGCTCGTAGGCACAGAAACTGCATGTGATTCAACTCCATTTAAAATTGGGAAACAAATGCCAGCTCGCCTTACAAGAAACACACTCTGCTTTTGGGAATAGGGCACACACCTACTCTACTGTGTTTCCTATGGGGTCCAAACAGTGAGCTTGCTCAGAACAAATGAAATGTGCTTCCTACACACACAGGTCATATCTAGTTCAACTCTGATTAGGAAACTGACAAGAACAGTAGCTCCTCTTCAGTCCAATACACTATACTTGCTGGGAACTGACAAAAGTGCTATTTGCGCTGTGTATGACAATGGGAGCGCAATAGTCACTTTTCTTACCAGAAAAAACTTTTGCTTGTAGGACCAGAAACTGCATGTGATTCAAATCCATTTAGGACTGGGAAGCAAACGCTAGCTCGCCTTACAAGAAACACACTCTGCTTTTGAGAATAGGGCACACATCTACTCTACTGTGTTTCCTATGGTGTCCAAACAGTGAGCTTGCTCAGAACAAAAGAACTGTGCTTCCTACACACACGGGCCATATCTAGTTCAATTCTGCTTAGGAAACTGACAACAACAGTAGATCCTCTTCCTCTTCAGTCCAATACACTGTACTTGCTGGGAACAGACGCCAGTGCTATTTGCACTTTGTATGACAATGGGAGCCCAATAGTGACTTTTCTTACCAGAAAAAACTCTTGCTTCTAGGACCAGAAACTGCATGTGATTCAAATCCATTTAGGACGGGGAAACAAACGCTAGCTGGCCTTACAAGAAACACACTCTGTTTTGAAAAAAGAGTACTCTTCTACTCTACTGTGTTTCCTATAGGGCCAGAACAGTGAGCTTGCTCAGAACAAAAGAACTGTGCTTCCTACACACACGGGCCATATCTAGTTAAACTCTGCTTAGGAAACTGACAAGAACAGTAGATCCTCTTCAGTCCAATACACTGTACATGCTGGGAACAGACGCTAGTGCTATTTGCACTGTGTATGGCAAAAGGAGCACAATAGTGACTTTCCTTACCAGAAAACAACTCTTGCTCATAGGACCAGAAACAGCATGAGATTCAACTCCGTTTCTGACTGGGAATCAAACAATAGCCAGCCTTACAAGAAACACACTCTGCTATTGAGAAAAGAGCACTCTTGTTCTCTACTATGTGTCCTATGGGTTCCGAACAGTGAGCTTGCTCAGAACAAAAGAACTGTGCTTCCTACGCACACGGGCCATATCTAGTTCAACTCTGCTTAGGAAACTGTCAATAACAGTAGCTCCTCTTCACTCCAATACACTGTATTTGCTGGGAACAGACGCAAGTGCTATTTGCACTGTGTATGTCAATGGGAGCGCAATAGTGACTTTCCTTACCAGAAAACAACTCTTGCTCGTAGGACCAAAACCTGCATGTGAATCAACTCCATTTAGGACTGGGAAACAAACGCTAGCTCGCCTTACAAGAAACACACTCTGCTTTTGAGAAAAGACCTGTCTTCTACTCTACTGTGTTTCCTATAGGGCCAGTACAGTGAGCTTGCTCAGAACAAAAGAACTGTACTTCCTACACAAATGGCTATATCCAGTTCAATTCTGCTTAGGAAACTGACAAGACAGTAGCTCCTCTTCAGTCCAATACACTGTACTTGCTGGGAACAGATGCGAGTGCTATTTGCACTGTGTTTGGCAATGGGAGCGCAATAGTGACTTTCCTTACCAGAAAACAGCTCTTGCGCGTAGGACCAAAAACTGCATGTGATTCAACTCCATTTAGGACTGGGAAACAAACGCTAGCTTGCCTTACGAGAAACACACTGTGCTTTTTAGAAAAGAGCACTCTTCTACTCTACTGTGTTTCCTATAGGGTCAGAACAGAGAGCTTGCTCAGAACAAAAGATCTGTGCTTCCTACACACACGGGCCATATCTAGTTCAACTCTGATTAGGAAACTGACGAGAACAGTAGCTCATATTCAGTCCAATACACTGTACTTGCTGGGAACAGATGCGAGTGCAATTTGCACTGTGTACGGCAATGGGAGCACAATAGTGACTCTTCTTACCAGAAAACCACTCTTGCTCTTAGGACCAGTAACTGCATTTGATTCAACTCCATTTAGGACTGGGAAAAAAAACACTAGCTCGACTTACAAGAAACATGCTCTGCTTTTGAGAAAAGAGCACTCTTCTACTCTACTGTATTTCCTATGGGGTCCGAACAGTGAGCTTGCTCAGAACAAAAGAAATGTCCTTCCTGCACACATGGCCATATCTAGTTCAATTCTGCTTGGGAAACTGACAAGAACAGTAGATCCTCTTCAGTGCAATACACTGTACATGCTGGGAAAAGAAGCCAGTACTATTTGCCCTGTATATGACAATGGGAGCACAATAGTGACTCTTCTTACCAGAAAACATCTCTTGCTCGTAGGAACAGAAACTGCATGTGTTTCAACTCCATTTAGTACTTGGAAACAAACACTAGCTCGCCTTACAAGAAACACACTCTGCTTTTGAAAATAGGGCACACATCTACTCTACTGTGTTTCTTATGGGGTCCAAACAGTGAGCTTGCTCAGAACAAAAGAACTGTGCTTCCTACACACACAGGTCATACCTAGTTCAACTCTGCTTAGGAAACTGACAAAAACAGTAGCTCCTCTTCTGTCCAATACACTGTACTTGCTGGGAACAGACGCGAGGGCTATTTGCACTGTGTATGACAATGGGAGCACAATAGTGACTCTTCTTACCAGAAAACAACTCTTGCTCGTAGGAACAGACACTGCATGTGACTCAACTCCATTTAGGACTGGGAAACAAACGCTAGCTCGCCTTACAAGAAACACACTCTGCTTTTGAGAAAAGAGCACTATTCTACTCTACTGTGTTTTTTATGGGGTGCGAACAGTGAGCTTGCTGAGAACAAAAGAACTGTGCTTCCTACACACACGGGCCATATCTAGTTCAATTCTGCTTAGGAAACTGACAAGAACAGTAGATCCTCTTCAGTGCAATACACTGTACATGCTGGGAAAAGAAGCCAGTGCTATTTGCCCTGTGTATGACAATGGGAGCACAATAGTGACTCTTCTTACCAGAAAACATCTTTTGCTCATAGGAACAGAAACTGCATGTGATTCAACTCCATTTAGTACTTGGAAACAAACATTAGCTCGCCTTACAAGAAACACACTCTGCTTTTGAGAAAAGAGCACTCTGCTACTCTACTGTGTTTCCTATAGGGCCAGAACAGTGAGCTTGGTCAGAACAAAAGAACTGTGCTTCCTACACACACGGGCTATATCTAGTTCAACTCTGCATAGGAAACTGACAAGAACAGTAGATCCTCTTCAGTCCAATACACTGTACATGCTGGGAAAAGACGCAAGTGTTATTTGCCCTGTATATGACAATGCGAGCGCAATAGTGACTCTTCTTACCAGAAAACCACTCTTGCTTGTAGGACCAGAAACTGCATGTGATTCAACTCCATTTAGGTCTGGGAAGCAAACGCTATCTAGCCTTACAAGAAACACACTCTGCTTTTGAGAAAAGAGCACTCAGTTTCCTATGGGGTCCGCACAGTGAGCTTGCTCAGAACAAAAGAGCTGTGCTTCCTATACACACGGGCCATATCTAGTTCAACTCTGCTTAGGAAACTGACAAGAACAGTAGCTCCTCTTCAGTCCAATACACTGTACTTGCTGGGAACAGACATGAGTGCTATTTGTACTGTGAATGGAAAAGGGAGCGCAATAGTGACTTTCCTTACCAGAAA
The DNA here is from genome assembly GCF_949786415.1 of Peromyscus eremicus. Lineage (NCBI taxonomy): Eukaryota > Metazoa > Chordata > Mammalia > Rodentia > Cricetidae > Peromyscus > Peromyscus eremicus. The sequence continues at coordinate 84,129 of NW_026735363.1, forward strand.
ACAATTCTTCCTCGTATGACCAAAAACTGCATGTGATTAAACTCCATTTGGGGTGGGAAACAAACGCTAGCACACCTTACAAGAAACACACTCTGCGTTTGAGAAAAGAGCACTCTTCTACTCTACTGTGTTTCCTATAGGGCCAGAACAGTGAGCTTGCTCAGAACAAAAGAACTGTGCTTCCTACACACATGGGCCATATCTAGTTCAACTCTGCTTAGGAAACTAACAAGAACAGTAGCTCCTGTTCAGTCCAATACACTGTACTTGCTGGGAACAGACGCGAGGGCTATTTGCATTGTGTATGGCAAAGGGAGCACAATAGTGACTCTTCTAACCAGAAAAGAGCTCTTGCTCGTAGGACCAGAAACTGCATGTGTATTTCAACTCCATTTAGGACTGGGAAACAAACACTAGCTCGCCTTACAAGAAACACACTCTGCTTTTGAGAAAAATACACTCTTCTACTCTACTGTGTTTCCTATGGGGTTCGAAATGTGAGCTTGCTCAGAACAAAAGAACTGTGCTTCCTACACACACGGGCCATATCTAGTTCAACTCTGCTTAGAAAACTGACAAGAACAGTAGAACCTCTTCAGTCCAATAGACTGTACATGCAGGGAAGAGGCGCCAGTGCTATTTGCCCTGTGTGTGACAATGGGAGCACAATAGTGACTCTTCTTACCAGAAAACAACTCTTGCTCGTATGACCAGAAACTGCATGTGACTCAACTCCATTTAGGACTGGGAAACAAACTCTAGGTCGCCTTACAAGAAACACACTCTGCTTTTGAGAAAAGAGCACTCTTCTACTCTACTGTGTTTCCTATGGGGTCCGAACAGTGAGCTTGCTCAGAACAAAAAGAACTGTGCTTCCTACACACACGGGCCATATCTAGTTCAACTCTGCTTAGGAAACTGAAAAGAATAGTAGCTCCTCTTCAGTCCAATACACTGTAATTGGTTGGAACAGACGCAAGTGTTATTTGTACTGTGTATGGCAATGGGAGCGCAATAGTGACTCTTCTTACCAAAAAATAACTCTACTCGTAGGACCAGAAACTGCATGTGATTCAAATTCATTTAAGACTGGGAAACAGAAGCTAGCTCGCCTTGCAAGAAACACACTCTGCTTTTGAGAAAAGAGCACTCTTCTACTCTACTATGTGTCCTATGGGTTCCGAACAGTGAGCTTGCTCAGAACAAAAAACTGTGCTTCCTACGCACTAGGCCCATATCTAGTTCAATTCTGCTTAGGAAACTGACAAGAACAGTAGATCCTCTTCAGTCCAATACACTGTACTTGCTGGGAACAGACGCAAGTGCTATTTGTACTGTGTATGTCAATGGAAGCGCAATAGTGACTTTCCTTACCAGAAAACAACTCTTGCTCAAAGGACCAAAAACTGCATGTGATTCAACTCCATTTAGGACTGGGAAGCAAACGCTAGGTCGCCTTACACTAAACACACTCGGCTTTTGAGAAAAGAGCACTCATCTACTCTATTGTGTTTTCTATGGGGTCCGAACAGTGAGCTTGCTCAGAACCAAAGAACTGTGCTTCTTACACACACGCGCCTTATCTAGTTCAACTCTGCTTAGGAAACTGACAGAACAGTAGCTCCTCTTCAGTCCAATACACTTTACTTACTGGGAAGAGACGCGAGTGCTATTTGCACTGTGTACGGCAATCGGAGCACAATAGTGACTCTTCTTACCAGAAAACATCCCTTGCTCATAGGACCAGAAACTGCAAGTGATTCAACTACATTTAGGAATGGAAAACAAATGCTAGCTCGCCTTACAAGAAACACACTCTGCTTTTGAGAAAAGAGCACTCTTCTACTCTACTGTGTTTCCTATGGGGTCCAAACAGTGAGCTTGCTCAGAACAAAAGAACTGTGTGTCCTACATACACGGGCCATATCTAGTTCAATTCTGCTTAGGAAACTGACAAGAACAGTAGATCCTCTTCAGTCCAATACACTGTACTTGCTGGGAACAGACGCAAGTGCTATTTGCACTGTGTATGTCAATGGGAGCGCAATAGTGACTTTCCTTACCAGAAAACAACTCTTGCTCATAGGAACGGAAACTGCATGTGATTCAACTCCATTTAGGACTGCGAAACAAAGGCTAGCTCACCTTACAAAAAACACACTCTGTTTTTGAGGAAAGAGCACTCTTCTACTCTACTGTGTTTCCTGTATGGCCAGAACAGTGAACTTGCTGAGTACAAAAGAACTGTGCTTCCTACACACATGGGGCATATCTAGTTCAACTCTGCTTAGGAAACTAACAAGAACAGTAGCTCCTGTTCAGTCCAATACACTGTACTTGCTGGGAACAGACGCGAGGGCTATTTGCATTGTGTATGGCAAAGGGAGCACAATAGTGACTCTTCTAACCAGAAAACAGCTCTTGCTCGTAGGACCAGAAACTGCATGTGTATTTCAACTCCATTTAGGACTGGGAAACAAACGCTAGCTCACCTTACAAGAAACACGCTCTGCTTTTGAGAATAGGGCACACATCTACTCTACTGTGTTTATTATTGGGTCCAAACAGTGAGCTTGCTCAGAACAAAAGAACTGTGCTTCCTACACACACAGGCCATATCTAGTTCAACTCTGCTTAGGAAACTGACAAAAACAGTAGCTCCTCTTCAGTCCAATACACTGTACTTGCTGGGAACAGACGCGAGGGCTATTTGCACTGTGTATGACAATGGGAGCACAATAGTGACTCTTCTTACCAGAAAACAACTCTTGCTCGGAGGACCAGACACTGCATGTGATTCAACTCCATTTAGTACTGGGAAACAAACGCTAGCTCGCCTTACAAGATACACACTCTGCTTTGGGGAAAGAGCACTCTTCTACTCTACTGTGTTTCCTATAGGGTCAGAAAGTTAGTTTGCTCAGAACAAAAGAACTGTGCTTCCTATACACACGGGCCATACCTAGTTCAACTCTGCTCAGGAAACTGACAAGAACAGTAGATCCTCTTCAGTCCAATACACTGTGCTTGATTGGAACATACGCAAGTGCTATTTGCACTGTGTATGGCAATGGGAGCGCAATAGTGACTCTTCTTACCAAAAAACAACTCTACTCATAGGAACAGAAACTGCATGTGATTCAACTTCATTTATGACTGGGAAACAAAAGCTAGCTTGCCTTTCAAGAAACACACTCTGCTTTTGAGAAAAGAGTACTCTTCTACTCTACTGTGTTTCCTATGGGGTCCGAACAGTGAGCTTGCTCAGAACAAATGAACTGTGCTTATACACACACGGGCCATATCTAGTTCAAGTCTGCTTAGGAAACTGACAAGAACAGTAGCTCCTCTTCAATCAAATACACTGTACTTGCTGAGAGCAGACGCGAGTGCTATTTGCACTGTGTATGGCAATGGGAGCGCAATAGTGACTCTTCTTACCAGAAAACAACTCTTGCTCTTAGGACCAGAAACTGCATGTGATTCAACTCCATTTAGTACTGGGAAGCAAACGCTGTGTCGCCTTACACTAAACACATTCGGCTTTTGAGAAAAGAGCCCTCATCTACTCTACTGTGTTTCCTATGGGGTCCAACAGTGAGCTTGCTCAGAACAAAAGAACTGTGCTTCTTACACACACGGGCCATATCTAGTTCAACTCTGCTTAGGAAACTGACGAGAACAGTAGCTCCTCTTCAGTCCAATACACTGTACTTACTGGGAACAGACACGAGTGCTATTTGCACTGTGTACGGCAATGGGAGCACAATAGTGACTCTTCTTACAAGAAAACAACTCTTGCTCGTAGGACCAGAAACTGCATTTCATTCAATCCACTTAGGACTGGGAAACAAACGCTAGCTCACCTTACAAGGAACACGCTCAGCTCTTGAGAATAGGGCACACATCTACTCTACTGTGTTTCTTATGGGGTCCAAACAGTGAGCTTGCTCAGAACAAAAGAACTGTGCTTCCTACACACACAGGTCATATCTAGTTCAACTCTGCTTAGGAAACTGACAAAAACAGTAGCTCCTCTTCAGTCCAATACACTGTACTTGCTGGGAACAGACGTGAGGGCTATTTGCACTGTGTATGACAATGGGAGCACAATAGTGACTCTTCTTACCAGAAAACAACTCTTGCTCGTAGGACCAGAAACTGCATGTGATTCAACTCCATTTAGGACTGGGAAACAAATGCTAGCTCGCCTTACAAGAAACACACTCTGCTTTTGAGAAAGAGCACTATTCTACTCTACTGTGTTTTTTATGGGGTCCGAACAGTGAGCTTGCTGAGAACAAAAGAACTGTGCTTCCTACACACACGGACCATATCTAGTTCAACTCTGCTTAGGAACCTGACTAGAACAGTAGATCCTCTTTAGTCCAATACATTGTACATGCTGGTAACAGACGCCAGTGCTATTTGCCCTGTGTATGACAATGGGAGCGCAATAGTGACTCTTCTTACCAGAAAACTACTCTTGTTCGTAGAATCAGAAACTGCATGTGATTCAACTCCATTTAGATCTGGGAAACAAACGATAGCTCGCCTTACAAGAAACACACTCTGCTTTTGAGAAAAGAGCACTCTTCTACTCTACTGTGTTTTCTATGGGGTCCGAACAGTGAGCTTGCTGAGAACAAAAGAACTGTGCTTCCTACACACACGGGCCATATCTAGTTCAACTCTGCTTACGAAACTGACAAGAACAGTAGCTCCTCTTCATTCCAATACGCTGTACTTGCTGGGAACAGACGCGAGGGCTATTTGCATTGTGTATGGCAAAGGGAGCACAATAGTGACACTCTAACCAGAAAACAACTCTTGCTCGTAGGACCAGAAACTGCATCTGTATTTCAACTCCGTTTAGGACTGGGAAACAAACGGTAGCTCGCCTTACAAGAAACAAACTCTGCTTTTGAGAAAAGAGCACTCTTCTCTCTACTGTGTTTCCTATGGGGTTGGAACAGTGAGCTTGCTCAGAACAAAAGAACTGTGCTTCCTACATACACGGGCCATATCTAGTTCAAGTCTGCTTAGGAAACTGACAAGAACAGTAGCTCCTCTTCAATCAAATACACTGTACTTGCTGAGAGCAGACGCGAGTGCTATTTGCACTGTGTATGGCAATGGGAGCACAATAGTGACTCTTCTTACCAGAAAACAACTCTTGCTCTTAGGACCAGAAACTTCATGTGATTCAACTCCATTTAGGACTGGGAAGCAAACGCTAATTCGCCTTACACTAAACACACTCGGCTTTTGAGAAAAGAGCACTCTTCTACTCTACTGTGTTTCCTATGGGGTCCAAACAGTGAGCTTGCTCAGAACAAAAGAACTGTGCTTCCTACATACACGGGCCATATCTAGTTCAATTCTGCTTAGGAAACTGACAGGAACAGTAGATCCTCTTTAGTCCAATACACTGTACATGCTGGGTACAGACGCGAGGGCTATTTGCATTGTGTATGGCAAAGGGAACGCAATAGTGACTCTTTTAACCAGAAAACAGCTCTTGCTCGTAGGACTAGAAACTGCATGTGTATTTCAACTCCATTTAGGACTGGGAAACAAACGCTAGCTCGCCTGCAAGAAACACACTCTCCTTTTGAAAAAAGAGCACTCTTCTACTCTACTGTGTTTTCTATGGGGTCCGAACAGTGAGCTTGCTGAGAACAAAAGAACTGTGCTTCCTACACACACGGGCCATATCTAGTTCAACTCTGCTTAGGAAACTGACAAGAACAGTAGGTCCTCTTCAGTCCAATACACTGTACATGCTGGGACCAGACGCGAGGGCTATTTGCACTGTGTATGGAAAAGGGAGCGCAATAGTGACTCTTCTTACCAGAAAACAACTCTTGCTCGTAGGACCAGAAGCTGCATGTGTATTTCATCTCCATTTAGGACTGGGAAACAAACTCTAGCTCACCTTACAAGAAACACACTCTTCTTTTGAGAAAAATGCACTCTTCTACTCTACTGTGTTTCCTATGGGGTCCGAACAGTGAGCTTGCTCAGAACAAATGAACTGTGCTTCCTACACACACAGGTCATATCTAGTTCAAGTCTGCTTAGGAAACTGACAAGAACAGTAGCTCCTCTTCAGTCCAATACACTGTACTTGCTGGGAACAGACGCGAGTGCTATTTGCACTGTGTACGGCAATGGGAGCACAATAGTGACTCTTCTTACAAGAAAACAATTCTTGCTTGTAGGACCAGAAACTGCATGTGATTCAACTCCATTTAGGTCTGGGAAGCAAACGCTATCTTGCCTTACAAGAAACACCCTCTGTTTTTGAGAAAAGAGCACTCTTCTACTCTACTGTGTTTCCTATAGGGCCAGAACAGTGAGCTTACTCAGAACAAAAGAACTGTGCTTCCTACACACATGGCCGTATCTAGTTCAATTGTGCTTAGGAAACTGACAAGAACAGTAGATCCTCTTAAGTCCAATACACTGTACATGCTGGGAACAGACGCCAGTGCTATTTGCCCTGTGTATGACAATGGGAGCGCAATTGTGACTTTCCTTACCAGAAAACAACTCTTGCTTGTACGTCCAGAAACTGCATGTGATTCAACGCCATTTAGGACTGGGAAACAAACGCTATCTCACCTTACAAGAAACACACTCTGCTTTTGAGATAAGAGCACTCATCTACTCTACTGTGTTTCCTATAGGGCCAGAAAGTTAGTTTGCTCAGAACAAAAGAACTGTGCTTCCTATACACACGGGCCATATTTAGTTCAACTCTGCTCAGGAAACTGACAAGAACAGTATCTCCTCTTCAGTCCAATACACTGTACTTGATTGGAACAGACGCAAGGGCTATTTGCACTGTGTATGGCAATGGGAGCGCAATAGTGACTCTTCTCACCAAAAAACAACTCTACTCGTAGGAACAGAAACTGCATGTGATTCAACTTCATTTACGACTGGGAAACAAAAGCTAGCTCGCCTTACAAGAAACACACTCTGCTTTTGAGAAAAGAGTACTCTTCTACTCTACTGTGTTTCCTATGGGGTCCGAACAGTGAGCTTGCTCAGAACAAATGAACTGTGCTTCCTACACACACGGGCCATATCTAGTTCAAGTCTGCTTAGGAAACTGACAAGAACAGTAGCTCCTCTTCAATCAAATACACTGTACTTGCTGAGAGCAGACGCGAGTGCTATTTGCACTGTGTATGGCTTTGGGAGCACAATAGTGACTCTTCTTACCAGAAAAAAACTCTTGCTCGTAGGACCAGAAACTGCATGTGATTCAACTCCATTTAGGACTGGAAAGCAAACGCTAGGTCGTCTTACACTAAACACACTCGGCTTTTGAGAAAAGAGCACTCATCTACTCTACTGTGTTTCCTATGGGGTCCAAACAGTGAGCTTGCTCAGAACAAAAGAATTGTGCTTCCTACACACATAGGTCATATCTAGTTCAACTCTGCTTAGGAAACTGACAAAAAGAGTAGCTCCTCTTCAGTCCAATACACTGTACTTGCTGGGAACAGATGCAAGGGCTATTTGCACTGTGTATGACAATGGGAGCACAACAGTGACTCTTCTTACCAGAAAACAACTCTTGCTCGTAGGACCAGGAACTGCATGTGATTCAACTCCATTTAGGACTGCGAAACAAACGCTAGCTCGCCCTACAAAAAACACACTCTGCTTTTGAGAAAAGAGCACTCTTCTGCTCTACTGTGTTTTTTATGGGGTCCGAACAGAGAGCTTGCTGAGAACAAAAGAACTGTGCTTCCTACACACACAGGACATATCTAGTTCAACTCTGCTTAGGAAACTGACAAGAACAGTAGCTCCTCTTCAGTCCAATACACTGTACATGCTGGGAAGAGACGCCAGTGCTATTTGCCCTGTGTATGACAATGGGAGTGCAATATTGACTCTTCTTACCAGAAAACTACTCTTGCTCGTAGGACCAGAAACTGGATGTGATTCAACTCCATTTAGGACTGGGATACAAATGCTAGCTTGCCTTACAAGAAACACACTCTGCTTTTGAGAAAAGAGCACTCTTCTACTCTTCTGTGTTTCCTATGGGATCCAAACAGTGAGCTTGCTCAGAACAAAAGAACTGTGCTTCTTACACACACGGGCCATATCTAGTTCAACTCTGCTTAGGAAACTGACGAGAACAGTAGCTCCTCTTCAGTCCAATACACTGTACTTACTGGGAACAGACGCGAGTGCTATTTGCACTGTGTACCGGAATGGGAGCACAATAGTGACTCTTCTTACAAGAAAACAACTCTTGCTTGTAGGACCCGAAACTGCATTTGATTCAATCCACTTAGGATTGGGAAACAAACGCTAGCTCGCCTAACAAGAAACACGCTCTGCTTTTGAGAATAAGGCATACATCTACTCTACTGTGTTTCCTATGGGGTCCAAAAAGTGAGCTTGCTCAGAACAAAAGATTTGTGCTTCCTACACACACGGGCCATATCTTGTTCAATTCTGCTTAGGAAACTGACAAGAACAGTAGAACCTCTTCAGTCCAATAGACTGTACATGCTGGGAAGAGACGCCAGTGCTATTTGCCCTGTGTGTGACAATGGGAGCGCAATAGTGACTCTTCTTACCAGAAAACAACTCTTGCTCGTATGACCAGACACTGCATGTGATTCAACTCCATATAGGACTGGGAAACAAACGCTAGCTCGCCTTACAAGAAACACACTCTGCTTTTGAGAAAAGAGCACTCTTCTACTCTACTGTGTTTCCTATGGGGTCCGAACAGTGAGCTTGCTGAGAACAAAAGAACTGTGCTTCCTACACACACGGGCCATATCTAGTTCAACTCTGCTTAGGAAACTGACAAGAACAGTAGATCCTCTTCAGTCCAATATGCTGTACATGCTGGGTACAGAAGCCAGTGCTATTTGCACTGTGTATGGCAATGGGAGCGCAATAGTGACTCTTCCTACAAGAAAACAACTCTTGCTCGTAGGACCAGAAACTGCATGTGATTCAACTCCATTTAGGACTGGGAAACAAATGCTAGCTCGCCTTACAAGAAACACACTCTGCTTTTGAGAAAAGAGCACTCTTCTACTCTACTGTGTTTTCTATGGGGTCCAAACAGTGAGCTTGCTCAGAACAAAAGAACTGTGCTTCCTACACACACGGGCCATATCTAGTTCAATTCTGTTTAGGAAACTGACAAGAACAGTAGCTCCTCTTCAGTCCAATACACTGTACTTGCTGGGAACAGACGCGAGTGCTATTTGCACTGTGTATGGCAAAGGGAGCACAATAGTGACTTTCCTTACCAGAAAACAACTATTGCTCGTAGGAACGGAAACTGCATGTGATTCAAATCCATTTAGGACTGCGAAACAAACGCTAGCTCGCCTTACAAAAAACACACTCTGCTTTTGAGGAAAGAACACTCTTCTACTCTACTGTGTTTCCTATGGGGTCCGAACAGTGAGCTTGCTCAGAACAAAAGAACTGTGCTTCCTACACACGGGCCATATCTAGTTCAATTCTGCTTAGGAAACTGACAAGAACAGTAGCTCCTCTTCAGTCCAATACACTGTACTTGCTGGGAACAGACGCGATTGCTATTTGCACTGAGTATGGCAATGGGAGAGCAATAGTGACTTTCCTTACCAGAAAACAACTCTTGCTCGTAGGAACGGAAACTGCATGTGATTCAACTCCATTTAGGACTGCGAAACAAAGGCTAGCACGCCTTACAAGAAACACACTCTGCTTTTGAGAAAAGAGCACTCTTCTACTCTTCTGTGTTTTCTATGGGGTCTGAACAGTGAGCTTGCTGAGAACAAAAGAACTGTGCTTCCTACACACACGGGCCATATCTAGTTCAATTCTGCTTAGGAAACTGACAAGAACAGTAGCTCCTCTTCAGTCCAATACACTGTACTTGCTGGGAACATACGCGAGTGCTATTTGCACTGTGTATGGCAAAGGGAACACAATAGTGACTTTCCTAACCAGAAAACAACTATTGCTCATAGGAACGGAAACTGCATGTGATTCAAATCCATTTAGGACTGCGAAACAAACGCTAGCTCGCCTTACAAAAAGCACACTCTGCTTTTGAGGAAAGAACACTCTTCTACTCTACTGTGTTTCCTATGGGGTCCGAACAGTGAGCTTGCTCAGAACAAAAGAACTGTGCTTCCTACACACGGGCCATATCTAGTTCAATTCTGCTTAGGAAACTGACAAGAACAGTAGCACCTCTTCAGTCCAATACACTGTACTTGCTGGGAACAGACGCGAGTGCTATTTGCACTGATTATGGCAATGGGAGCGCAATAGTGACTTTCCTTACCAGAAAAAAACTCTTGCCCGTAGGAACGGAAACTGCATGTGATTCAACTCCATTTAGGACTGCGAAACAAAGGCTAGCTCGCCTTAAAGAAACACACTCTGCTTTTGAGAAAAGAGCACTCTTCTACTCTACTGTGTTTTCTATGGGGTCCGAACAGTGAGCTTGCTCAGAACAAAAGAACTGTGCTTCCTACACAAACGGGCCATATCTTGTTCAATTCTGCTTAGGAATCTGACAAGAACAGTAGAACCTCTTCAGTCCAATAGACTGTACATGCTGGGAAGAGACGCCAGTGCTATTTGCCCTGTGTGTGACAATGGGAGCACAATAGTGACTCTTCTTACCAGAAAACAACTCTTGCTCGTATGACCAGAAACTGCATGTGATTCAACTCAATTTAGGACTGGGAAACCAACGCTAGCTCGCCTTAGAAGAAACACACTCTGCTTTTGAGAAAAGAGCACTCTTCTACTTTACTGTGTTTCCTATAGGGCCAGAAGAGTGAGCTTGCTCAGAACAAAAGAATTGTGCTTCCTACACACACAGGTCATATCTAGTTCAACTCTGCTTAGGAAACTGACAAAAACAGTAGCTCCTCTTCAGTCCAATACACTGTACTTGCTGGGAACAGACGCAAGGGCTATTTGCACTGTGTATGACAATGGGAGCACAATAGTGACTCTTCTTACCAGAAAACAACTCTTGCTCATAGGACCAGAAACTGCATGTGTATTTCATCTCCATTTAGGACTGGGAAACAAACGCTAGCTCGCCTTACAAGAAACACACTCTGCTTTTGAGAAAAATGCACTCTTCTACTCTACTGTGTTTCCTATGGGGTTCGAAATGTGAGCTTGCTCAGAACAAAAGAACTGTGCTTCCTACACACACGGGCCATATCTTGTTCAATTCTGCTTAGGAAACTGACAAGAACAGTAGAACCTCTTCAGTCCAATAGACTGTACATGCTGGGAAGAGACGCCAGTGCTATTTGCCCTGTGTGTGACAATGGGAGCGCAATAGTTACTCTTCTTACCAGAAAACAACTCTTGCTCGTATGACCAGACACTGCATGTGATTCAACTCCATTTAGGACTGGTAAACAAACGCTAGCTCGCCTTACAAGAAACACACTCTGCTTTTGAGAAAAGAGCACTCTTCTACTCTACTGTGTTTCCTATGGGGTTCGAACAGTGAGCTTGCTGAGAACATAAGAACTGTGCTTCCTACACACACGGGCCATATCTAGTTCAACTCTGCTTAGGAAACTAACAAGAACAGTAGATCCTCTTCATTCCAATACACTGTACATGCTGGGTACAGACGCGAGTGCTATTTGCACTGTGTACGGCAATGGGAGCACAAAAGTGACTCTTCTTACAAGAAAACAACTCTTGCTCGTAGGACCAGAAACTGCATTTGATTCAATCCACTTAGGATTGGGAAACAAACGCTATCTCGCCTTACAAGAAACACGCTCTGCTTTTGAGAATAAGGCACACATCTACTCTACTGTGTTTCCTATGGGGTCCAAACAGTGAGCTTGCTCAGAACAAAAGAATTGTGCTTCCTACACAAACAGGTCATATCTAGTTCAACTCTGCTTAGGAAACTGACAAAAACAGTAGCTCCTCTTCAGTCCAATACACTGTACTTGCTGGGAACAGACGCGAGTGCTATTTGCACTGTGTACGGCAATGGGAGCACAATAGTGACTCTTCTAACAAGAAAACAACTCTTGCTCCTGGGACCAGAAACTGCATATGATTCAATCCACTTAGGACTGGGAAACAAACGCTAGCTCGCCTTACAAGAAACACGCTCTGCTTTTGAGAATAAGGCACACATCTACTCTACTGTGTTTCCTATGGGGTCCAAACAGTGAGCTTGCTCAGAACAAAAGAATTGTGCTTCCTACACACACAGGTCATATCTAGTTCAACTCTGCTTAGGAAACTGACAAAAACAGTAGCTCCTCTTCAGTCCAATACACTGTACTTGCTGGGAACAGATGCAAGGGCTATTTGCACTGTGTATGACAATGGGAGCACAATAGTGACTCTTCTTACCAGAAAACAACTCTTGCTCGTAGGACCAGAAACTGCATGTGATTCAACTCCATTTAGGACTGGGAAACAAACGCTAGCTCGCCCTACAAGAAACACACTCTGCTTTTGAGAAAAGAGCACTCTTCTGCTCTACTGTGTTTTTTATGGGGTCCGAACAGTGAGCTTGTTGAGAACAAAAGAACTGTGCTTCCTACACACACAGGCCATATCTATTCAACTCTGCTTAGGAACCTGACTAGAACAGTAGCTCCTCTTCAGTCCAATACACTGTACATGCTGGGAAGAGAAGCCAGTGCTATTGGCCCTGTGTATGACAATGGGAGTGCAATAGTGACTCTTCTTACCAGAAAACTACTCTTGCTCGTAGGACCAGAAACTGGATGTGATTCAACTCCATTTAGGATTGGGAAACAAACGCTAGCTAGACTTACAAGAAACACACTCTGCTTTTGAGAAAAGAGCACTCTTCTACTCTTCGGTGTTTCCTATGGGATCCAAACAGTGAGCTTGCTCAGAACAAAAGAACTGTGCTTTCTACACACACGGGCCATATCCAGTTCAACTCTGCTTAGGAAACTGACGATAACAGTAGATCCTCTTCAGTCCAATACGCTGTACATGCTGGGAACAGACGCAAGGGCTATTTGCACTGTGTATGACAATGGGAGCACAATAGTGACTCTTCTTACTAGAAAACAACTCTTGCTCGTAGGACCAGAAACTGCATGTGTATTTCATCTCCATTTAGGACTGGGAAACAAACGCTAGCTCGCCTTACAAGAAACACACTCTGCTTTTGAGAAAAATGCACTCTTCTACTCTACTGTGTTTCCTATGGGGTTCGAAATGTGAGCTTGCTCAGAACAAAAGAACTGTGCTTCCTACACACACGGGCCATATCTTGTTCAATTCTGCTTAGGAAACTGACAAGAACAGTAGAACCTCTTCAGTCCTATAGACTGTACATGCTGGGAAGAGACGCCAGTGCTATTTGCCCTGTGTGTGACAATGGGAGCACAATAGTGACTCTTCTTACCAGAAAACAACTCTTGCACATATGACCAGACACTGCCTGTGATTCAACTCCATTTAGGATTGGAAAACAAACGCTAGCTCGCCTTACAAGAAACACACTCTGCTTTTGAGAAAAGAGCACTCTTCTACTCTAGTGTGTTTCCTATGTGGTCCGAACAGTGAGCTTGCTGAGAACAAAAGAACTGTGCTTCCTACACACACGGGCCATATCTAGTTCAACTCTGCTTAGGAAACTGACAAGAACAGTAGATCCTCTTCAGTCCAATACGCTGTACATGCTGGGTACAGACGCCAGTGCTATTTGCACTGTGTATGGCAATGGGAGCGCAATAGTGACTCTTCTTACCAGAAAACAACTCTTGCTCGTAGGACCAGAAACTGCATGTGATTCAACTCCATTTAGGACTGGGAAACAAATGCTAGCTCGACTTACAAGAAACACACTCTGCTTTTGAGAAAAGAGCACTCTTCTACTCTACTGTGTATCCTAGGGGGTCCAAACAGTGAGCTTGCTCAGAACAAAAGAACTGTGCTCCCTACACACACAGGCCATATCTGGTTCAATTCTGCTTAGGAAACTGACAAGAACAGTATCTCCTCTTTAGTCCAATACACTGTACTTGCTGGGAACAGACGCGAGTGCTATTTGCACAGTGTATGGCAAAGGGAGCACAATAGTGACTTTCCTTACCAGAAAACAACTATTGCTCGTAGGAACGGAAACTGCATGTGATTCAAATCCATTTAGGACTGCGAAACAAACGCTAGCTCGCCTTACAGAAAACACACTCTGCTTTTGAGGAAAGAGCACTCTTCTACTCTACTGTGTTTCCTATAGGGCCAGAACAGTGAGCTTGCTGAGTACAAAAGAACTGTGCTTCCTACACACATGGGCCATATCCAGTTCAACTCTGCTTAGGAAACTGACAAGAACAGTAGATCCTCTTCAGTCCAATACACTGTACTTGCTGGGAACAGACGCGAAAGCTATTTGCACTGTATATGGCAAAGGGAGCACAATAGTGACTCTTCTTACCAGAAAACAACTCTTGCTCGTAGGACCAGAAACTGCATGTGTATTTCAACTCCATTTAGTACTGAGAAACAAATGCTAGCTGGCCTTACAAGAAACACACTCTGCTTTTGAGAAAAATGCACTCTTCTACTCTACTGTGTTTCCTATGGGGTTCGAACAGTGAGCTTGCTCAGAACAAAAGAACTGTGCTTCCTACACTCGGGCCATATCTAGTTCAATTCTGCTTAGGAAACTGACAAAAACAGTAGCTCCTCTTCAGTCCAATACACTGTACTTACTGGGAAAAGACGCGAGTGCTATTTGCACTGTGTACGGCAATGGGAGCACAATAGTGACTCTTCTTACAAGAAAACAACTCTTGCTCGTAGGACCAGAAACTGCATATGATTCAATCCACTTAGGACTGGGAAAAAAACGCTAGCTCGCCTTACAAGAAACACGCTCTGCTTTTGAGAATAAGGCACAAATCTACTCTACTGTGTTTCCTATGGGGTCCAAACAGTGAGCTTGCTCAGAACAAAAGAATTGTGCTTCCTACACACACAGGTCATATCTAGTTCAACTCTGCTTAGGAAACTGACAAAAACAGTAGCTCCTCTTCAGTCCAATACACTGTACTTGCTGGGAACAGATGCAAGGGCTATTTGCACTGTGTATGACAATGGGAGCACAATAGTGACTCTTCTTACCAGAAAACAACTCTTGCTCGTAGGACCAGAAACTGCATGTGATTCAACTCCATTTAGGACTGGGAAACAAAAGCTAGCTCGCCCTACAAGAAACACACTCTGCTTTTGAGAAAAGAGCACTCTTCTGCTCTACTGTGTTTTTTATGGTGTCCGAACAGTGAGCTTGCTGAGAACAAAAGAACTGTGCTTCCTACACACACAGGCCATATCTAGTTCAACTCTGCTTAGGAACCTGACTAGAACAGTAGCTCCTCTTCAGTCCAATACACTGTACATGCTGGGAAGAGACACCAGTGCTATTTGCCCTGTGTATGACAATGGGAGCGCAATAGTGACTCTTCTTACCAGAAAACTACTCTTGCTCGTAGGACCAGAAACTGGATGTGATTCAACTCCATTTAGGATTGGGAAACAAACGCTAGCTAGAGTTACAAGAAACACACTCTGCTTTTGAGAAAAGAGCACTCTTCTACTCTTCTGTGTTTCCTATGGGATCCAAACAGTGAGCTTGCTCAGAACAAAAGAACTGTGCTTCTTACACACACGGGCCATATCTAGTTCAACTCTGCTTAGGAAACTGACAATAACAGTAGATCCTCTTCAGTCCAATACGCTGTACATGCTGGGAACAGACGCAAGGGCTATTTGCACTGTGTATGACAATGGGAGCACAATAGTGACTCTTCTTACTAGAAAACAACTCTTGCTCGTAGGACCAGAAACTGCATGTGTATTTCATCTCCATTTAGGACTGGGAAACAAAAGCTAGCTCGCCCTACAAGAAACACACTCTGCTTTTGAGAAAAATGCACTCTTCTACTCTACTGTGTTTCCTATGGGGTTCGAAATGTGAGCTTGCTCAGAACAAAAGAACTGTGCTTCCTACACACACGGGCCATATCTTGTTCAATTCTGCTTAGGAAACTGACAAGAACAGAAGAACCTCTTCAGTCCTATAGACTGTACATGCTGGGAAGAGACGCCAGGGCTATTTGCCCTGTGTGTGACAATGGGATCGCAATAGTGACTCTTCTTACCAGAAAACAACTCTTGCTCGTATGACCAGACACTGCCTGTGATTCAACTCCATTTAGGACTGGGAAACAAACGCTAGCTCGCCTTACAAGAAACACACTCTGCTTTTGAGAAAAGAGCACTCTTCTACTCTACTGTGTTTCCTATGGGGTCCGAACAGTGAGCTTGCTGAGAACAAAAGAACTGTGCTTCCTACACACACGGGCCATATCTAGTTCAACTCTGCTTAGGAAACTGACAAGAACAGTAGATCCTCTTCAGTCCAATACGCTGTACATGCTGGGTACAGACGCCAGTGCTATTTGCCCTGTGTATGTCAATGGAGCGCAATAGTGACTCTTCTCACCAAAAAACAACTCTACTCGTAGGAACAGAAACTGCATGTGATTCAACTTCATTTACGACTGGGAAACAAAAGCTAGCTCGCCTTACAAGAAACACACTCTGATTTTGAGAAAAGAGCACTCTTCTACTCTACTGTTTTTCCTATGGGGTCCGAACAGTGAGCTTGCTCATAACAAATGAACTGTGCTTCCTACACACACGGGCCATATCTAGTTCAAGTCTGCTTAGGAAACTGACAAGAACAGTAGCTCCTCTTCAATCAAATACACTGTACTTGCTGAGAGCAGACGCGAGTGCTATTTGCACTGTGTATGGCAATGGTAGCGCAATAGTTACTCTTCTTACCACAAAACAACTCTTGCTCATAGGACCAGAAACTGCATGTGATTCAACTCCATTTAGGACTGGGAAGCAATCGCTAGGTCGTCTTACACTAAACACACTCGGCTTTTGAGAAAAGAGCACTCATCTACTCTACTGTGTTTCCTATGGGGTTCGAACAGTGAGCTTGCTCAGAACAAAAGAACTGTGCTTCTTACACACACGGGCCATATCTAGTTCAACTCTGCTTAGGAAACTGACGAGAACAGTAGCTCCTCATCAGTCCAATACACTGTACTTACTGGGAAAAGACGCGAGTGCTATTTGCACTGTGTATGGCTTTGGGAGCACAATAGTGACTCTTCTTACAAGAAAACAACTCTTGCTCGTAGGACCAGAAACTGCATATGATTCAATCCACTTAGGACTGGGAAACAAACGCTAGCTCGCCTTACAAGAAACACGCTCTGCTTTTGAGAATAAGGCACACATCTACTCTACTGTGTTTCCTATGGGGTCCAAACAGTGAGCTTGCTCAGAACAAAAGAATTGTGCTTCCTACACACACAGGTCATATCTAGTTCAACTCTGCTTAGGAAACTGACAAAAACAGTAGCTCCTCTTCAGTCCAATACACTGTACTTGCTGGGAACAGATGCAAGGGCTATTTGCACTGTGTATGACAATGGGAGCACAATAGTGACTCTTCTTACCAGAAAACAACTCTTGCTCGTAGGACCAGAAACTGCATGTGATTCAACTCCATTTAGGACTGGGAAACAAACGCTAGCTCGCCCTACAAGAAACACACTCTGCTTTTGAGAAAAGAGCACTCTTCTGCTCTACTGTGTTTTTTATGGTGTCCGAACAGTGAGCTTGCTGAGAACAAAAGAACTGTGCTTCCTACACACACAGGCCATATCTAGTTCAACTCTGCTTAGGAACCTGACTAGAACAGTAGCTCCTCTTCAGTCCAATACACTGTACATGCTGGGAAGAGACGCCAGTGCTATTTGCCCTGTGTATGACAATGGGAGCGCAATAGTGACTCTTCTTACCAGAAAACTACTCTTGCTCGTAGGACCAGAAACTGGATGTGATTCAACTCCATTTAGGATTGGGAAACAAACGCTAGCTAGACTTACAAGAAACACACTCTGCTTTTGAGAAAAGAGCACTCTTCTACTCTTCTGTGTTTCCTATGGGATCCAAACAGTGAGCTTGCTCAGAACAAAAGAACTGTGCTTCTTACACACACGGGCCATATCTAGTTCAACTCTGCTTAGGAAACTGATGATAACAGTAGATCCTCTTCAGTCCAATACGCTGTACATGCTGGGAACAGACGCAAGGGCTATTTGCACTGTGTATGACAATGGGAGCACAATAGTGACTCTTCTTACTAGAAAACAACTCTTGCTCGTATGACCAGACACTGCATGTGTATTTCATCTCCATTTAGGACTGGGGAACAAATGCTAGCTCGCCTTACAAGAAACACACTCTGCTTTTGAGAAAAATGCACTCTTCTACTCTACTGTGTTTCCTATGGGGTTCGAAATGTGAGCTTGCTCAGAACAAAAGAACTGTGCTTCCTACACACACGGGCCATATCTTGTTCAATTCTGCTTAGGAAACTGACAAGAACAGAAGAACCTCTTCAGTCCTATAGACTGTACATGCTGGGAAGAGACGCCAGGGCTATTTGCCCTGTGTGTGACAATGGGATCGCAATAGTGACTCTTCTTACCAGAAAACAACTCTTGCTCGTATGACCAGACACTGCCTGTGATTCAACTCCATTTAGGACTGGGAAACAAACGCTAGCTCGCCTTACAAGAAACACACTCTGCTTTTGAGAAAAGAGCACTCTTCTACTCTAGTGTGTTTCCTATGGGGTCCGAACAGTGAGCTTGCTGAGAACAAAAGAACTGTGCTTCCTACACACACGGGCCATATCTAGTTCAACTCTGCTTAGGAAACTGACAAGAACAGTAGATCCTCTTCAGTCCAATACGCTGTACATGCTGGGTACAGACGCCAGTGCTATTTGCCCTGTGTATGTCAATGGAGCGCAATAGTGACTCTTCTCACCAAAAAACAACTCTACTCGTAGGAACAGAAACTGCATGTGATTCAACTTCATTTACGACTGGGAAACAAAAGCTAGCTCGCCTTACAAGAAACACACTCTGATTTTGAGAAAAGAGCACTCTTCTACTCTACTGTTTTTCCTATGGGGTCCGAACAGTGAGCTTGCTCAGAACAAATGAACTGTGCTTCCTACACACACGGGCCATATCTAGTTCAAGTCTGCTTAGGAAACTGACAAGAACAGTAGCTCCTCTTCAATCAAATACACTGTACTTGCTGAGAGCAGACGCGAGTGCTATTTGCACTGTGTATGGCAATGGTAGCGCAATAGTTACTCTTCTTACCACAAAACAACTCTTGCTCATAGGACCAGAAACTGCATGTGATTCAACTCCATTTAGGACTGGGAAGCAATCGCTAGGTCGTCTTACACTAAACACACTCGGCTTTTGAGAAAAGAGCACTCATCTACTCTACTGTGTTTCCTATGGGGTTCGAACAGTGAGCTTGCTCAGAACAAAAGAACTGTGCTTCTTACACACACGGGCCATATCTAGTTCAACTCTGCTTAGGAAACTGACGAGAACAGTAGCTCCTCATCAGTCCAATACACTGTACTTACTGGGAAAAGACGCGAGTGCTATTTGCACTGTGTACGGCAATGGGAGCACAATAGTGACTCTTCTTACAAGAAAACAACTCTTGCTCGTAGGACCAGAAACTGCATATGATTCAATCCACTTAGGACTGGGAAACAAACGCTAGCTCGCCTTACAAGAAACACGCTCTGCTTTTGAGAATAAGGCACACATCTACTCTACTGTGTTTCCTATGGGGTCCAAACAGTGAGCTTGCTCAGAACAAAAGAATTGTGCTTCCTACACACACAGGTCATATCTAGTTCAACTCTGCTTAGGAAACTGACAAAAACAGTAGCTCCTCTTCAGTCCAATACACTGTACTTGCTGGGAACAGATGCAAGGGCTATTTGCACTGTGTATGACAATGGGAGCACAATAGTGACTCTTCTTACCAGAAAACAACTCTTGCTCGTAGGACCAGAAACTGCATGTGATTCAACTCCATTTAGGACTGGGAAACAAACGCTAGCTCGCCCTACAAGAAACACACTCTGCTTTTGAGAAAAGAGCACTCTTCTGCTCTACTGTGTTTTTTATGCGGTCCGAACAGTGAGCTTGCTGAGAACAAAAGAACTGTGCTTCCTACACACACAGGCCATATCTAGTTCAACTCTGCTTAGGAACCTGACTAGAACAGTAGCTCCTCTTCAGTCCAATACACTGTACATGCTGGGAAGAGACGCCAGTGCTATTTGCCCTGTGTATGACAATGGGAGCGCAATAGTGACTCTTCTTACCAGAAAACTACTCTTGCTCGTAGGACCAGAAACTGGATGTGATTCAACTCCATTTAGGATTGGGAAACAAACGCTAGCTAGACTTACAAGAAACACACTCTGCTTTTGAGAAAAGAGCACTCTTCTACTCTTCTGTGTTTCCTATGGGATCCAAACAGTGAGCTTGCTCAGAACAAAAGAACTGTGCTTCTTACACACACGGGCCATATCTAGTTCAACTCTGCTTAGGAAACTGATGATAACAGTAGATCCTCTTCAGTCCAATACGCTGTACATGCTGGGAACAGACGCAAGGGCTATTTGCACTGTGTATGACAATGGGAGCACAATAGTGACTCTTCTTACTAGAAAACAACTCTTGCTCGTAGGACCAGAAACTGCATGTGTATTTCATCTCCATTTAGGACTGGGAAACAAATGCTAGCTCGCCTTACAAGAAACACACTCTGCTTTTGAGAAAAATGCACTCTTCTACTCTACTGTGTTTCCTATGGGGTTCGAAATGTGAGCTTGCTCAGAACAAAAGAACTGTGCTTCCTACACACACGGGCCATATCTTGTTCAATTCTGCTTAGAAAACTGACAAGAACAGTAGAACCTCTTCAGTCCTATAGACTGTACATGCTGGGAAGAGACGCCAGTGCTATTTGCCCTGTGTGTGACAATGGGAGCGCAATAGTGACTCTTCTTACCAGAAAACAACTCTTGCTCGTATGACCAGACACTGCCTGTGATTCAACTCCATTTAGGACTGGGAAACAAACGCTAGCTCGCCTTACAAGAAACACACTCTGCTTTTGAGAAAAGAGCACTCTTCTACTCTAGTGTGTTTCCTATGGGGTCCGAACAGTGAGCTTGCTGAGAACAAAAGAACTGTGCTTCCTACACACACGGGCCATATCTAGTTCAACTCTGCTTAGGAAACTGACAAGAACAGTAGATCCTCTTCAGTCCAATACGCTGTACATGCTGGGTACAGACGCCAGTGCTATTTGCACTGTGTATGGCAATGGGAGCGCAATAGTGACTCTTCTTACCAGAAAACAACTCTTGCTCGTAGGACCAGAAACTGCATGTGATTCAACTCCATTTAGGACTGGGAAACAAATGCTAGCTCGCCTTACAAGAAACACACTCTGCTTTTGAGAAAAGAGCACTCTTCTACTCTACTGTGTATCCTAGAGGGTCCAAACAGTGAGCTTGCTCAGAACAAAAGAACTGTGCTCCCTACACACACAGGCCATATCTAGTTCAATTCTGCTTAGGAAACTGACAAGAACAGTAGCTCCTCTTCAGTCCAATACACTACTTGCTGGGAACAGACGCGAGTGCTATTTGCACAGTGTATGGCAAAGGGAGCACAATAGTGAATTTCCTTACCAGAAAACAACTATTGCTCCTAGGAACGGAAACTGCATGTGATTCAAATCCATTTAGGACTGCGAAACAAACGCTAGCTCGCCTTACAGAAAACACACTCTGCTTTTGAGGAAAGAGCACTCTTCTACTCTACTGTGTTTCCTATAGGGCCAGAACAGTGAGCTTGCTGAGTACAAAAGAACTGTGCTTCCTACACACATGGGCCATATCTAGTTCAACTCTGCTTAGGAAACTGACAAGAACAGTAGATCCTCTTCAGTCCAATACACTGTACTTGCTGGGAACAGACGCGAGGGCTATTTGCACTGTATATGGCAAAGGGAGCACAATAGTGACTCTTCTTACCAGAAAACAACTCTTGCTCGTAGGACCAGAAACTGCATGTGTATTTCAACTCCATTTAGTACTGGGAAACAAACGCTAGCTGGCCTTACAAGAAACACACTCTGCTTTTGAGAAAAATGCACTCTTCTATTCTACTGTGTTTCCTATGGGGTTCGAACAGTGAGCTTGCTCAGAACAAAAGAACTGTGCTTCCTAAACTCGGGCCATATCTAGTTCAATTCTGCTTAGGAAACTGACAAGAACAGTAGCTCCTCTTCAGTCCAATACACTGTACATAATGGGAAAAGACGCGAGTGCTATTTGCACTGTGTACGGCAATGGGAGCACAATAGTGACTCTTCTTACAAGAAAACAACTCTTGCTCGTAGGACCAGAAACTACATATGATTCAATCCACTTAGGACTGGGAAACAAACGCTAGCTCGCCTTACAAGAAACACGCTCTGC
The DNA here is from genome assembly GCF_949786415.1 of Peromyscus eremicus. NCBI lineage: Eukaryota > Metazoa > Chordata > Mammalia > Rodentia > Cricetidae > Peromyscus > Peromyscus eremicus. The sequence continues at coordinate 106,636 of NW_026735363.1, forward strand.
TTTTGAGAATAAGGCACACATCTACTCTACTGTGTTTCCTATGGGGTCCAAACAGTGAGCTTGCTCAGAACAAAAGAATTGTGCTTCCTACACACACAGGTCATATCTAGTTCAACTCTGCTTAGGAAACTGACAAAAACAGTAGCTCCTCTTCAGTCCAATACACTGTACTTGCTGGGAACAGATACAAGGGCTATTTGCACTGTGTATGACAATGGGAGCACAATAGTGACTCTTCTTACCAGAAAACAACTCTTGCTCGTAGGACCAGAAACTGCATGTGATTCAACTCCATTTAGGACTGGGAAACAAACGCTAGCTCGCCCTACAAGAAACACACTCTGCTTTTGAGAAAAGAGCACTCTTCTGCTCTACTGTGTTTTTTATGGGGTCCGAACAGTGAGCTTGCTGAGAACAAAAGAACTGTGCTTCCTACACACACAGGCCATATCTAGTTCAACTCTGCTTAGGAACCTGACTAGAACAGTAGCTCCTCTTCAGTCCAATACACTGTACATGCTGGGAAGAGAAGCCAGTGCTATTTGCCCTGTGTATGACAATGGGAGCGCAATAGTGACTCTTCTTACCAGAAAACTACTCTTGCTCGTAGGACCAGAAACTGGATGTGATTCAACTCCATTTAGGATTGGGAAACAAACGCTAGCTAGACTTACAAGAAACACACTCTGCTTTTGAGAAAAGAGCACTCTTCTACTCTTCTGTGTTTCCTATGGGATCCAAACATTGAGCTTGCTCAGAACAAAAGAACTGTGCTTCTTACACACACGGGCCATATCTAGTTCAACTCTGCTTAGGAAACTGACGATAACAGTAGATCCTCTTCAGTCCAATACGCTGTACATGCTGGGAACAGACGCAAGGGCTATTTGTACTGTGTATGACAATGGGAGCACAATAGTGACTCTTCTTACTAGAAAACAACTCTTGCTCGTAGGACCAGAAACTGCATGTGTATTTCATCTCCATTTAGGACTGGGAAACAAACGCTAGCTCGCCTTACAAGAAACACACTCTGCTTTTGAGAAAAATGCACTCTTCTACTCTACTGTTTTTCCTATGGGGTTCGAAATGTGAGCTTGCTCAGAACAAAAGAACTGTGCTTCCTACACACACGGGCCATATCTTGTTCAATTCTGCTTAGAAAACTGACAAGAACAGTAGAACCTCTTCAGTCCTATAGACTGTACATGCTGGGAAGAGACGCCAGTGCTACTTGCCCTGTGTGTGACAATGGGAGCGCAATAGTGACTCTTCTTACCAGAAAACAACTCTTGCTCATATGACCAGACACTGCCTGTGATTCAACTCCATTTAGGACTGGGAAACAAACGCTAGCTCGCCTTACAAGAAACACACTCTGCTTTTGAGAAAAGAGCACTCTTCTACTCTAGTGTGTTTCCTATGGGGTCCGAACAGTGAGCTTGCTGAGAACAAAAGAACTGTGCTTCCTACACACGGGCCATATCTAGTTCAACTCTGCTTAGGAAACTGACAAGAACAGTAGATCCTCTTCAGTCCAATACGCTGTACATGCTGGGTACAGACGCCAGTGCTATTAGCACTGTGTATAGCAATGGGAGCGCAATAGTGACTCTTCTTACCAGAAAACAACTCTTGCTCGTAGGACCAGAAACTGCATGTGATTCAACTCCATTTAGGACTGGGAAACAAATGCTAGCTCGCCTTACAAGAATCACACTCTGCTTTTGAGAAAAGAGCACTCTTCTACTCTACTGTGTATCCTAGGGGGTCCAAACAGTGAGCTTGCTCAGAACAAAAGAACTGTGCTCCCTACACACACAGGCCATATCTAGTTCAATTCTGCTTAGGAAACTGACAAGAACAGTAGCTCCTCTTCAGTCCAATACACTGTACTTGCTGGGAACAGACGCGAGTGCTATTTGCACAGTGTATGGCAAAGGGAGCACAATAATGACTTTCCTTACCAGAAAACAACTATTGCTCATAGGAACGGAAACTGCATGTGATTCAAATCCATTTAGGACTGCGAAACAAACGCTAGCTCGCCTTACAGAAAACACACTCTGCTTTTGAGGAAAGAGCACTCTTCTACTCTACTGTGTTTCCTATAGGGCCAGAACAGTGAGCTTGCTGAGTACAAAAGAACTGTGCTTCCTACACACATGGGCCATATCTAGTTCAACTCTGCTTAGGAAACTGACAAGAACAGTAGATCCTCTTCAGTCCAATACACTGTACTTACTGGGAACAGACGCGAGGGCTATTTGCACTGTATATGGCAAAGGGAGCACAATAGTGACTCTTCCTACCAGAAAACAACTCTTGCTCGTAGGACCAGAAACTGCATGTGTATTTCAACTCCATTTAGTACTGGGAAACAAACGCTAGCTGGCCTTACAAGAAACACACTCTGCTTTTGAGAAAAATGCACTCTTCTACTCTACTGTGTTTCCTATGGGGTTCGAACAGTGAGCTTGCTCAGAACAAAAGAACTGTGCTTCCTACACTCGGGCCATATCTAGTTCAATTCTGCTTAGGAAACTGACAAGAACAGTAGCTCCTCTTCAGTCCAATACACTGTACTTGCTGGGAACAGACGTGAGTGCTATTTGCACTGAGCATGGCAATGGACCCGCAATAGTGACTTTCCTTACCAGAAAAAAACTCTTGCTCGTAGGAACGGAAACTGCATGTGATTCAACTCCATTTAGGACTGCGAAACAAAGGCTAGCTCGCCTTACAAAAAACACACTCTGTTTTTGAGGAAAGAGCACTCTTCTACTCTACTGTGTTTCCTATAGGGCCAGAACAGTGAGCTTGCTGAGTACAAAGAACTGAGCTTCCTACACACATGGGCCATATCTAGTTCAACTCTGCTTAGGAAACTGACAAGAACAGTAGCTCCTCTTCAGTCCAAAACACTGTACTTGCTGGGAACAGACACGAGTGCTATTTGCACTGAGTTTGGCAATGGGAGCGCAATAGTGACTTTCCTTACCAGAAAAAAACTCTTGCTCGTAGAAACGGAAACTGCATGTGATTCAACTCCATTTAGGACTGCGAAACAAAGGCTAGCTCGCCTTACAAGAAACACACTCTGCTTTTGAGAAAAGAGCACTCTTCTACTCTTCTGTGTTTCCTATGGGATCCAAACAGTGAGCTTGCTCAGAACAAAAGAACTGTGCTTCTTACACACACGTGCCATATCTAGTTCAACTCTGCTTAGGAAACTGACGATAACAGTAGATGCTCTTCAGTCCAATACGCTGTACATGCTGGGAACAGACGCAAGGGCTATTTATACTGTGTATGACAATGGGAGCACAATAGTGACTCTTCTTACTAGAAAACAACTCTTGCTCGTAGGACCAGAAACTGCATGTGTATTTCATCTCCATTTAGGACTGGGAAACAAACGCTAGCTCGCCTTACAAGAAACACACTCTGCTTTTGAGAAAAATGCACTCTTCTACTCTACTGTTTTTCCTATGGGGTTCGAAATGTGAGCTTGCTCAGAACAAAAGAACTGTGCTTCCTACACACACGGGCCATATCTTGTTCAGTTCTGCATAGAAAACTGACAAGAACAGTAGAACCTCTTCAGTCCTATAGACTGTACATGCTGGGAAGAGACGCCAGTGCTATTTGCCCTGTGTGTGACAATGGGAGCGCAATAGTGACTCTTCTTACTAGAAAACAACTCTTGCTCGTATGACCAGACATTGCCTGTGATTCAACTCCATTTAGGACTGGGAAACAAACGCTAGCTCGCCTTACAAGAAACACACTCTGCTTTTGAGAAAAGAGCACTCTTCTACTCTAGTGTGTTTCCTATGGGGTCCGAACAGTGAGCTTGCTGAGAACAAAAGAACTGTGCTTCCTACACACGGGCCATATCTAGTTCAACTCTGCTTAGGAAACTGACAAGAACAGTAGATCCTCTTCAGTCCAATACGCTGTACATGCTGGGTACAGACGAAAGTGCTATTTGCACTGTGTATAGCAATGGGAGCGCAATAGTGACTCTTCTTACCAGAAAACAACTCTTTCTCGTAGGACCAGAAACTGCATGTGATTCAACTCCATTTAGGACTGGGAAACAAATGCTAGCTCGCCTTACAAGAAACACACTCTGCTTTTGAGAAAAGAGCACTCTTCTACTCTACTGTGTATCCTAGGGGGTCCAAACAGTGAGCTTGCTCAGAACAAAAGAACTGTGCTGCCTACACACACAGGCCATATCTAGTTAAATTCTGCTTAGGAAACTGACAAGAACAGTAGCTCCTCTTCAGTCCAATACACTGTACTTGCTGGGAACAGACGCGAGTGCTATTTGCACAGTGTATGGCAAAGGGAGCACAGTAGTGACTTTCCTTACCAGAAAACAACTATTGCTCATAGGAACGGAAACTGCATGTGATTCAAATCCATTTAGGACTGCGAAACAAACGCTAGCTCGCCTTACAGAAAACACACTCTGCTTTTGAGGAAAGAGCACTCTTCTACTCTACTGTGTTTCCTATAGGGCCAGAACAGTGAGCTTGCTGAGTACAAAAGAACTGTGCTTCCTACACACATGGGCCATATCTAGTTCAACTCTGCTTAGGAAACTGACAAGAACAGTAGATCCTCTTCAGTCCAATACACTGTACTTACTGGGAACAGATGCGAGGGCTATTTGCACTGTATATGGCAAAGGGAGCACAATAGTGACTCTTCCTACCAGAAAACAACTCTTGCTCGTAGGACCAGAAACTGCATGTGTATTTCAACTCCATTTAGTACTGGGAAACAAATGCTAGCTGGCCTTACAAGAAACACACTCTGCTTTTGAGAAAAATGCACTCTTCTACTCTACTGTGTTTCCTATGGGGTTCGAACAGTGAGCTTGCTCAGAACAAAAGAACTGTGCTTCCTACACTCGGGCCATATCTAGTTCAATTCTGCTTAGGAAACTGACAAGAACAGTAGCTCCTCTTCAGTCCAATACACTGTACTTGCTGGGACAGACGCGAGTGCTATTTGCACTGAGTATGGCAATGGACCCGCAATAGTGACTTTCCTTACCAGAAAAAAACTCTTGCTCGTAGGAACGGAAACTGCATGTGATTCAACTCCATTTAGGACTGCGAAACAAAGGCTAGCTCGCCTTACAAGAAACACACTCTGCTTTTGAGAAAAGAGCACTCTTCTACTCTACTGTGTTTTCTATGGGGTCCGAACAGTGAGCTTGCTGAGAACAAAAGAACTGTGCTTCCTACACACACGGGCCATATCTAGTTCAACTCTGCTTAGGAAACTGACAAGAACATTAGCTCCTCTTCAGTCCAATACACTGTACTTGCTGGGAACAGACGCGAGGGCTATTTGCACTGTGTATGGCAAAAAGAGCGCAATAGTAACTCTTCTTACCAGAAAACAACTCTTGCTCATAGGACCAGAAACTGCATGTGTATTTCATCTCCATTTAGGACTGGGAAACAAACGCTATTCGCCTTACAAGAAACACACTCTGCTTTTGAGAAAAATGCACTCTTCTACTCTACTGTGTTTCCTATGGGGTTCGAAATGTGAGCTTGCTCAGAACAAAAGAACTGTGTTTCCTGCACACACGGGCCATATCTTGTTCAATTCTGCTTAGGAATCTGACAAGAACAGTAGAACCTCTTCAGTCCAATAGACTGTACATGCTGGGAAGAGACACCAGTGCTATTTGCCCTGTGTGTGACAATGGTAGCACAATAGTGACTCTTCTTACCAGAAAACAACTCTTGCTCGTATGACCAGAAACTGCATGTGATTCAACTCCATTTAGGACTGGGAAACAAACGCTAGATTGCCTTACAAGAAACACACTCTGCTTTTGAGAAAAGAGTACTCTTCTACTCTAGTGTGTTTCCTATGGGGTTCGAACAGTGAGCTTGCTCAGAACAAATGAACTGTGCTTCCTACACACACGGGCCAAATCTAGTTCAAGTCTGCTTAGGAAACTGACAAGAACAGTAGCTCCTCTTCAATCAAATACACTGTACTTGCTGAGAGCAGACGCGAGTGCTATTTGCACTGTGTATGGCAATGGGAGCGCAATAGTGACTCTTCTTACCGGAAAACAACTCTTGCTCTTAGGACCAGAAACTGCATGTGATTCAACTCCATTTAGTACTGGGAAGGAAACGCTAGGTCACTTTACACTAAACACACTCGGCTTTTGAGAAAAGAGCACTCATCTACTCTACTGCGTTTCCTATGGGGTCCAAACAGTGAGCTTGCTCAGAACAAAAGAACTGTGCTTCTTACACACACAGGCCATATCTAGTTCAACTCTGCTTAGGAAACTGACGAGAACAGTAGCTCCTCTTCAGTCCAATACACTGTACTTACTGGGAACAGACGCGAGTGCTATTTGCACTGTGTACGGCAATGGGAGCACAATAGTGACTCTTCTTACAAGAAAACAACTCTTGCTCGTAGAACCAGAAACTGCATTTGATTCAATCCACTTAGGACTGGGAAACAAACACTAGCTCGCCTTACAAGAAACACGCTCTGCTTTTGAGAATAAGGCACACATCTACTCTACTGTGTTTCCTATGGGGTCCAAACAGTGAGCTTGCTCAGAACAAAAGAACTGTGCTTCCTACACACATGGGCCATATCTAGTTCAACTCTGCTTAGGAAACTGACAAGAACATTAGCTCCTCTTCATTCCAATACACTGTACTTCCTGTTAACAGACGCGAGGGCTATTTGCACTGTGTATGGCAAAGGGAGCACAATAGTGACTCTTGTTACCAGAAAACAATTCTTGCTCGTAGGACCAGAAACTGCATGTGTATTTCAACTCCATTTAGGACTGGGAAACAAACGCTAGCTGGCCTTACAAGAAACACACTCTGCTTTTGAGAAAAATGCACTCTTCTACTCTACTGTGTTTCCTATGGGGTCTGAACAGTGAGCTTGCTCAGCACAAATGAACTGTGCTTCCTACACACACGGGCCATATCTAGTTCAAGTCTGCTTAGGAAACTGACAAGAACAGTAGCTCCTCTTCAGTCCAATACACTGTACTTGCTGGGAACAGACACGAGTGCTATTTGCACTGTGTATGGCAAAGGGAGCACAATAGTGACTCTTCTTACAAGAAAACAATTCTTGCTTGTAGGACCAGAAACTGCATGTGATTCAACTCCATTTAGGTCTGGGAAGCAAACGCTATCTTGCCTTACAAGAAACACACTCTGCTTTTGAGAAATATGCACTCTTCTACTCTACTGTGTTTCCTATAGGGCCAGAACAGTGAGCTTGCTCAGAACAAAAGAACTGTGCTTCCTACACACATGGCCGTATCTAGTTCAATTGTGCTTAGGAAACTGACAAGAACAGTAGATCCTCTTCAGTCCAATACACTGTACATGCTGGGAACAGACACCAGTGCTATTTGTCCTGTGTATGACAATGGGAGCGCAATTGTGACTTTCCTTACCAGAAAACAACTCTTGCTTGTACGTCCAGAAACTGCATGTGATTCAACGCCATTAGGACTGGGAAACAAACGCTATCTCACCTTACAAGAAACACACTCTGCTTTTGAGAAAAGAGCACTCATCTACTCTACTGTGTTTCCTATAGGGCCAGAAAGTTAGTTTGCTCAGAACAAAAGAACTGTGCTTCCTATACACACGGGCCATATCTAGTTCAACTCTGCTCAGGAAACTGACAAGAACAGTATCTCCTCTTCAGTCCAATACACTGTACTTGATTGGAACAGACGCAAGTGCTATTTGCACTGTGTATGGCAATGGGAGCGCAATAGTGACTTTTCTCACCAAAAAACAACTCTACTCGTAGGAACAGAAACTGCATGTGATTCAACTTCATTTACGACTGGGAAACAAAAGCTAGCTCGCCTTACAAGAAACACACTCTCCTTTTGAGAAAAGAGCACTCTTCTACTCTACTGTTTTTCCTATGGGGTCCGAACAGTGAGCTTGCTCAGAACAAATGAACTGTGCTTCCTACACACACGGGCCATATCTAGTTCAAGTCTGCTTAGGAAACTGACAAGAACAGTAGCTTTTCTTCAATCAAATACACTGTACTTGCTGATAGCAGACGCGAGTGCTATTTGCACTGTGTATGGCAATGGGAGCGCAATAGTGACTCTTCTTACCAGAAAACAACTCTTGCTCGTAGGACCAGAAACTGCATGTGATTCAACTCCATTTAGGACTGGGAAGCAAACGCTAGGTAGTCTTACACTAAACACACTCGGCTTTTGAGGAAAGAGCACTCATCTACTCTACTGTGTTTCCTATGGGGTCCGAACAGTGAGCTTGCTCAGAACAAAAGAACTGTGCTTCTTACACACACGGGCCATATCTAGTTCAACTCTGCTTAGGAAACTGACGAGAACAGTAGCTCCTCTTCAGTCCAATACACTGTACTTGCTGGGAACAGACGCGAGTGCTATTTGCACTGTGTATGGCAATGGAGCACAATAGTGACTCTTCTTACAAGAAAACAACTCTTGCTCGTAGGACCAGAAACTGCATATGATTCAATCCACTTAGGACTGCGAAACAAACGCTAGCTCGCCTTACAGAAAACACACTCTGCTTTTGAGGAAAGAGCACTCTTCTACTCTACTGTGTTTCCTATAGGGCCAGAACAGTGAGCTTGCTGAGTACAAAAGAACTGTGCTTCCTACACACACAGGCCATATTTAGTTCAACTCTGCTTAGGAACCTGACTAGAACAGTAGCTCCTCTTCAGTCCAATACACTGTACATGCTGGGAAGAGACGCCAGTGCTATTTGCCCTGTGTATGACAATGGGAGCACAATAGTGACTCTTCTTACCAGAAAACTACTCTTGCTCGTAGGACCAGAAACTGGATGTGATTCAACTCCATTTAGGATTGGGAAACAAACGCTAGCTAGACTTACAAGAAACACACTCTGCTTTTGAGAAAAGATCTCTCTTCTACTCGACTGTGTTTTCTATGGGGTTGGAACAGTGAGCTTGCTGAGAACAAAAGAACTGTGCTTCCTACACACACGGGCCATATCTAGTTCAACTCTGCTTAGGAAACTGACAAGAACAGTAGCTCCTCTTCAGTCCAATACACTGTACTTACTGGGAACAGACGCGAGTGCTATTTGCACTGTGTACGGCAATGGGAACACAATAGTGACTCTTCTTACAAGAAAATAACTCTTGCTCGTAGGACCAGAAACTGCATGTGATTCAACTCCATTTAGGACTGGGAAACAAATGCTAGCTGGCCTTACAAGAAACACACTCTGCTTTTGAGAAAAGAGCACTCTTCTACTCTACTGTGTTTTCTATGGGGTCCAAACAGTGAGCTTGCTCAGAATAAAAGAACTGTGCTTCCTACACACACGGGCCATATCTAGTTCAATTCTGCTTAGGAAACTGACAAGAACAGTAGCTCCTCTTCAGTCCAATACACTGTACTTGCTGGGAACAGACGCGAGTGCTATTTGCACTGTGTATGGCAAAGGGAGCACAATAGTGACTTTCCTTACCAGAAAACAACTATTGCTCGTAGGAACGGAAACTGCATGTGATTCAACTCCATTTAGGACTGTGAAACAAAGGCTAGCTTGCCTTACAAGAAACACACTCTGCTTTTGAGAAAAGAGCACTCTTCTACTCTACAGTGTTTTCTATGGGGTCCGAACAGTGAGCTTGCTGAGAACAAAAGAACTGTGCTTCCTACACACACGGGCCATATCTAGTTCAACTCTGCTTAGGAAACTGACAAGAACAGTAGCTCCTCTTCAGTCCAATACACTGTACTTGCTGGGAACAGACGCGAGGGCTGTTTGCACTGTGTATGGCAAAAAGAGCGCAATAGTGACTCTTCTTACCAGAAAACAACTCTTGCTCGTAGGACCAGAAACTGCATGTGTATTTCATCTCCATTTAGGACTGGGAAACAAACGCTAGCTCGCCTTACAAGAAACACACTCTGCTTTTGAGAAAAATGCACTCTTCTACTCTACTGTGTTTCCTATGGGGTTCGAAATGTGAGCTTGCTCAGAACAAAAGAACTGTGCTTCCTACACACACGGGCCATATCTTGTTCAATTCTGCTTAGGAAACTGACAAGAACAGTAGAACCTCTTCAGTCCAATAGACTGTACATATTGGGAAGAGACGCCAGTGCTATTTGCCCTGTGTGTGACAATGGGAGCACAATAGTGACTCTTCTTACCAGAAAACAACTCTTGCTCGTATGACCAGAAACTGCATGTGATTCAACTCCATTTAGGACTGGGAAACAAACGCTAGCTCGCCTTACAAGAAACACACTCTGCTTTTGAGAAAAGAGCACTCTTCTACTCTACTGTGTTTCCTATGGGGTCCGAACAATGAGCTTGCTGAGAACAAAAGAACTGTGCTTCCTACACACATGGGCCATATCTAGTTCAACTCTGCTTAGGAAACTGACAAGAACAGTAGATCCTCTTCAGTCCAATATGCTGTACATGCTGGGGAAGACGCCAGTGCTATTTGCACTGTGTATGGCAATGGGAGCGCAATAGTGACTCTTCTTACCAGAAAACAACTCTTGGTCATAGGACCAGAAACTGCATGTGATTCAACTCCATTTAGGACTGGGAAACAAACGCTAGCTCGCCTTACAAGAAACACACTCTGCTTTTGAGAAAAGAGCACTCTTCTACTCTACTGTGTTATCTATGGGGTCCAAACAGTGAGCTTGCTCAGAACAAAAGAACTGTGCTTCCTACACACACAGGCCATATCTAGTTCAATTCTGCTTAGGAAACTGACAAGAACAGTAGCTCCTCTTCAGTCCAATACACTGTACTTGCTGGGAACAGACACGAGTGCTATTTGCACTGTGTATGGCAAAGGGAGCACAATAGTGACTTTCCTTACCAGAAAACAACTATTGCTCGTAGGAACGAAAACTGCATGTGATTCAAATCCATTTAGGACTGCGAAACAAACGCTAGCTCGCCTTACAAAAAACAAACTCTGCTTTTGAGGAAAGAGCACTCTTCTACTCTACTGTGTTTCCTATAGGGCCAGAACAGTGAGCTTGCTGAGTACAAAAGAACTGTGCTTCCTACACACATGGGCCATATCTAGTTCAACTCTGCTTAGGAAACTGACAAGAACATTAGCTCCTCTTCATTCCAATACACTGTACTTCCTGTTAACAGACGCGAGGGCTATTTGCACTGTGTATGGCAAAGGGAGCACAATAGTGACTCTTCTTACCAGAAAACAACTCTTGCTCGTAGGACCAGAAACTGCATGTGTATTTCAACTCCATTTAGTTCTGGGAAACAAATGATAGCTGGCCTTACAGGAAACACACTCTGCTTTTGAGAAACATGCACTCTTCTACTCTACTGTGTTTCTTATGGGGTCCGAACAGTGAGCTTGCTCAGCACAAATGAACTGTGCTTCCTACACACACGGGCCATATCTAGTTCAAGTCTGCTTAGGAAACTGACAAGAACAGTAGCTCCTCTTCAGTCCAATACACTGTACATGCTGGGAACAGACACGAGTGCTATTTGCACTGTGTATGGCAAAGGGAGCACAATAGTGACTCTTCTTACAAGAAAACAATTCTTGCTTGTAGGACCAGAAACTGCATGTGATTCAACTCCATTTAGGTCTGGGAAGTAAACGCTATCTTGCCTTACAAGAAACACACTCTGCTTTTGAGAAATATGCACTCTTCTACTCTACTGTGTTTCCTATAGGGCCAGAACAGTGAGCTTGCTCAGAACAAAAGAACTGTGCTTCCTACACACATGGCCGTATCTAGTTCAATTGTGCTTAGGAAACTGACAAGAACAGTAGATCCTCTTCAGTCCAATACACTGTACATGGTGGGAACAGACGCCAGTGCTATTTGTCCTGTGTATGACAATGGAAGCACAATTGTGACTTTCCTTACCGGAAAACAACTCTTGCCTGTACGTCCAGAAACTGCATGTGATTCAACGCCTTTTAGGACTGGGAAACAAACGCTATCTCACCTTACAAGAAACACACTCTGCTTTTGAGAAAAGAGCACTCATCTACTCTACTGTGTTTCCTATAGGGCCAGAAAGTTAGTTTGCTCAGAACAAAAGAACTGTGCTTCCTATACACACGGGCTATATCTAGTTCAACTCTGCTCAGGAAACTGACAAGAACAGTATCTCCTCTTCAGTCCAATACACTGTACTTGATTGGAACAGACGCAAGTGCTATTTGCACTGTGTATGGCAATGGGAGCGCAATAGTGACTTTTCTCACCAAAAAACAACTCTACTCGTAGGAACAGAAACTGCATGTGATTCAACTTCATTTACGACTGGGAAACAAAAGCTAGCTCGCCTTACAAGAAACACACTCTCCTTTTGAGAAAAGAGCACTCTTCTACTCTACTGTTTTTCCTATGGGGTCCGAACAGTGAGCTTGCTCAGAACAAATGAACTGTGCTTCCTACACACACGGGCCATATCTAGTTCAAGTCTGCTTAGGAAACTGACAAGAACAGTAGCTTTTCTTCAATCAAATACACTGTACTTGCTGAGAGCAGACGCGAGTGCTATTTGCACTGTGTATGGCAATGGGAGCGCAATAGTGACTCTTCTTACCAGAAAACAACTCTTGCTCGTAGGACCAGAAACTGCATGTGATTCAACTCCATTTAGGACTGGGAAGCAAACGCTAGGTAGTCTTACACTAAACACACTCGGCTTTTGAGGAAAGAGCACTCATCTACTCTACTGTGTTTCCTATGGGGTCCGAACAGTGAGCTTGCTCAGAACAAAAGAACTGTGCTTCTTACACACACGGGCCATATCTAGTTCAACTCTGCTTAGGAAACTGACGAGAACAGTAGCTCCTCTTCAGTCCAATACACTGTACTTGCTGGGAACAGACGCGAGTGCTATTTGCACTGTGTATGGCAATGGGAGCACAATAGTGACTCTTCTTACAAGAAAACAACTCTTGCTCGTAGGACCAGAAACTGCATATGATTCAATCCACTTAGGACTGGGAAACAAACACTAGCTCGCCTTACAAGAAACACGCTCTGCTATTGAGAATAAGGCACACATCTACTCTACTGTGTTTCCTATGGGGTCCAAACAGTGAGCTTGCTCAGAACAAAAGAATTGTGCTTCCTACACACAGAGGTCATATCTAGTTCAACTCTGCTTAGGAAACTGACAAAAACAGTAGCTCCTCTTCAGTCCAATATACTGTACTTGCTGGGAACAGATGCAAGGGCTATTTGCACTGTGTATGACAATGGGAGCACAATAGTGACTCTTCTTACCAGAAAACAACTCTTGCTCATAGGACCAGAAACTGCATGTGATTCAACTCCATTTAGGACTGGGAAACAAACGCTAGCTCGCCCTACAAGAAACACACTCTGCTTTTGAGAAAAGAGCACTCTTCTGCTCTACTGTGATTTTTGTGGGGTCCGAACAGTGAGCTTGCTGAGAACAAAAGAACTGTGCTTCCTACACACACAGGCCATATTTAGTTCAACTCTGCTTAGGAACCTGACTAGAACAGTAGCTCCTCTTCAGTCCAATACACTGTACATGCTGGGAAGAGACGCCAGTGCTATTTGCCCTGTGTATGACAATGGGAGCACAATAGTGACTCTTCTTACCAGAAAACTACTCTTGCTCGTAGGACCAGAAACTGGATGTGATTCAACTCCATTTAGGATTGGGAAACAAACGCTAGCTAGACTTACAAGAAACACACTCTGCTTTTGAGAAAAGATCTCTCTTCTACTCGACTGTGTTTTCTATGGGGTTGGAACAGTGAGCTTGCTGAGAACAAAAGAACTGTGCTTCCTACACACACGGGCCATATCTAGTTCAACTCTGCTTAGGAAACTGACAAGAACAGTAGCTCCTCTTCAGTCCAATACACTGTACTTACTGGGAACAGACGCGAGTGCTATTTGCACTGTGTACGGCAATGGGAACACAATAGTGACTCTTCTTACAAGAAAACAACTCTTGCTCGTAGGACCAGAAACTGCATGTGATTCAACTCCATTTAGGACTGGGAAACAAATGCTAGCTGGCCTTACAAGAAACACACTCTGCTTTTGAGAAAAGAGCACTCTTCTACTCTACTGTGTTTTCTATGGGGTCCAAACAGTGAGCTTGCTCAGAATAAAAGAACTGTGCTTCCTACACACACGGGCCATATCTAGTTCAATTCTGCTTAGGAAACTGACAAGAACAGTAGCTCCTCTTCAGTCCAATACACTGTACTTGCTGGGAACAGACGCGAGTGCTATTTGCACTGTGTATGGCAAAGGGAGCACAATAGTGACTTTCCTTACCAGAAAACAACTATTGCTCGTAGGAACGGAAACTGCATGTGATTCAACTCCATTTAGGACTGTGAAACAAAGGCTAGCTTGCCTTACAAGAAACACACTCTGCTTTTGAGAAAAGAGCACTCTTCTACTCTACAGTGTTTTCTATGGGGTCCGAACAGTGAGCTTGCTGAGAACAAAAGAACTGTGCTTCCTACACACACGGGCCATATCTAGTTCAACTCTGCTTAGGAAACTGACAAGAACAGTAGCTCCTCTTCAGTCCAATACACTGTACTTGCTGGGAACAGACGCGAGGGCTGTTTGCACTGTGTATGGCAAAAAGAGCGCAATAGTGACTCTTCTTACCAGAAAACAACTCTTGCTCGTAGGACCAGAAACTGCATGTGTATTTCATCTCCATTTAGGACTGGGAAACAAACGCTAGCTCGCCTTACAAGAAACACACTCTGCTTTTGAGAAAAGAGCACTCTTCTACTCTACAGTGTTTTCTATGGGGTCCGAACAGTGAGCTTGCTGAGAACAAAAGAACTGTGCTTCCTACACACACGGGCCATATCTAGTTCAACTCTGCTTAGGAAACTGACAAGAACAGTAGCTCCTCTTCAGTCCAATACACTGTACTTGCTGGGAACAGACGCGAGGGCTGTTTGCACTGTGTATGGCAAAAAGAGCGCAATAGTGACTCTTCTTACCAGAAAACAACTCTTGCTCGTAGGACCAGAAACTGCATGTGTATTTCATCTCCATTTAGGACTGGGAAACAAACGCTAGCTCGCCTTACAAGAAACACACTCTGCTTTTGAGAAAAATGCACTCTTCTACTCTACTGTGTTTCCTATGGGGTTCGAAATGTGAGCTTGCTCACAACAAAAGAACTGTGCTTCCTACACACACGGGCCATATCTTGTTCAATTCTGCTTAGGAAACTGACAAGAACAGTAGAACCTCTTCAGTCCAATAGACTGTACATATTGGGAAGAGACGCCAGTGCTATTTGCCCTGTGTGTGACAATGGGAGCACAATAGTGACTCTTCTTACCAGAAAACAACTCTTGCTCGTATGACCAGAAACTGCATGTGATTCAACTCCATTTAGGACTGGGAAACAAACGCTAGCTCGCCTTACAAGAAACACACTCTGCTTTTGAGAAAAGAGCACTCTTCTACTCTACTGTGTTTCCTAAGGGGTCCGAACAATGAGCTTGCTGAGAACAAAAGAACTGTGCTTCCTACACACATGGGCCATATCTAGTTCAACTCTGCTTAGGAAACTGACAAGAACATTAGCTCCTCTTCATTCCAATACACTGTACTTCCTGTTAACAGACGCGAGGGCTATTTGCACTGTGTATGGCAAAGGGAGCACAATAGTGACTCTTCTTACCAGAAAACAACTCTTGCTCGTAGGACCAGAAACTGCATGTGTATTTCAACTCCATTTAGTTCTGGGAAACAAATGATAGCTGGCCTTACAGGAAACACACTCTGCTTTTGAGAAACATGCACTCTTCTACTCTACTGTCTTTCTTATGGGGTCCGAACAGTGAGCTTGCTCAGCACAAATGAACTGTGCTTCCTACACACACGGGCCATATCTAGTTCAAGTCTGCTTAGGAAACTGACAAGAACAGTAGCTCCTCTTCAGTCCAATACACTGTACATGCTGGGAACAGACACGAGTGCTATTTGCACTGTGTATGGCAAAGGGAGCACAATAGTGACTCTTCTTACAAGAAAACAATTCTTGCTTGTAGGACCAGAAACTGCATGTGATTCAACTCCATTTAGGTCTGGGAAGTAAATGCTATCTTGCCTTACAAGAAACACACTCTGCTTTTGAGAAATATGCACTCTTCTACTCTACTGTGTTTCCTATAGGGCCAGAACAGTGAGCTTGCTCAGAACAAAAGAACTGTGCTTCCTACACACATGGCCGTATCTAGTTCAATTGTGCTTAGGAAACTGACAAGAACAGTAGATCCTCTTCAGTCCAATACACTGTACATGCTGGGAACAGACGCCAGTGCTATTTGTCCTGTGTATGACAAAGGAAGCACAATTGTGACTTTCCTTACCGGAAAACAACTCTTGCCTGTACGTCCAGAAACTGCATGTGATTCAACGCCTTTTAGGACTGGGAAACAAACGCTATCTCACCTTACAAGAAACACACTCTGCTTTTGAGAAAAGAGCACTCATCTACTCTACTGTGTTTCCTATAGGGCCAGAAAGTTAGTTTGCTCAGAACAAAAGAACTGTGCTTCCTATACACACGGGCTATATCTAGTTCAACTCTGCTCAGGAAACTGACAAGAGCAGTATCTCCTCTTCAGTCCAATACACTGTACTTGATTGGAACAGACGCGAGTGCTATTTGCACTGTGTACGGCAATGGGAACACAATAGTGACTCTTCTTACAAGAAAACAACTCTTGCTCGTAGGACCAGAAACTGCATGTGATTCAACTCCATTTAGGACTGGGAAACAAATGCTAGCTGGCCTTACAAGAAACACACTCTGCTTTTGAGAAAAGAGCACTCTTCTACTCTACTGTGTTTTCTATGGGGTCCAAACAGTGAGCTTGCTCAGAATAAAAGAACTGTGCTTCCTACACACACGGGCCATATCTAGTTCAATTCTGCTTAGGAAACTGACAAGAACAGTAGCTCCTCTTCAGTCCAATACACTGTACTTGCTGGGAACAGACGCGAGTGCTATTTGCACTGTGTATGGCAAAGGGAGCACAATAGTGACTTTCCTTACCAGAAAACAACTATTGCTCGTAGGAACGGAAACTGCATGTGATTCAACTCCATTTAGGACTGTGAAACAAAGGCTAGCTTGCCTTACAAGAAACACACTCTGCTTTTGAGAAAAGAGCACTCTTCTACTCTACAGTGTTTTCTATGGGGTCCGAACAGTGAGCTTGCTGAGAACAAAAGAACTGTGCTTCCTACACACACGGGCCATATCTAGTTCAACTCTGCTTAGGAAACTGACAAGAACAGTAGCTCCTCTTCAGTCCAATACACTGTACTTGCTGGGAACAGACGCGAGGGCTGTTTGCACTGTGTATGGCAAAAAGAGCGCAATAGTGACTCTTCTTACCAGAAAACAACTCTTGCTCGTAGGACCAGAAACTGCATGTGTATTTCATCTCCATTTAGGACTGGGAAACAAACGCTAGCTCGCCTTACAAGAAACACACTCTGCTTTTGAGAAAAATGCACTCTTCTACTCTACTGTGTTTCCTATGGGGTTCGAAATGTGAGCTTGCTCAGAACAAAAGAACTGTGCTTCCTACACACACGGGCCATATCTTGTTCAATTCTGCTTAGGAAACTGACAAGAACAGTAGAACCTCTTCAGTCCAATAGACTGTACATATTGGGAAGAGACGCCAGTGCTATTTGCCCTGTGTGTGACAATGGGAGCACAATAGTGACTCTTCTTACCAGAAAACAACTCTTGCTCGTATGACCAGAAACTGCATGTGATTCAACTCCATTTAGGACTGGGAAACAAATGCTAGCTCGCCTTACAAGAAACACACTCTGCTTTTGAGAAAAGAGCACTCTTCTACTCTACTGTGTTTCCTATGGGGTCCGAACAATGAGCTTGCTGAGAACAAAAGAACTGTGCTTCCTACACACATGGGCCATATCTAGTTCAACTCTGCTTAGGAAACTGACAAGAACAGTAGATCCTCTTCAGTCCAATACGCTGTACATGCTGGGGAAGACGCCAGTGCTATTTGCACTGTGTATGGCAATGGGAGCGCAATAGTGACTCTTCTTACCAGAAAACAACTCTTGGTCATAGGACCAGAAACTGCATGTGATTCAACTCCATTTAGGACTGGGAAACAAACGCTAGCTCGCCTTACAAGAAACACACTCTGCTTTTGAGAAAAGAGCACTCTTCTACTCTACTGTGTTATCTATGGGGTCCAAACAGTGAGCTTGCTCAGAACAAAAGAACTGTGCTTCCTACACACACAGGCCATATCTAGTTCAATTCTGCTTAGGAAACTGACAAGAACAGTAGCTCCTCTTCAGTCCAATACACTGTACTTGCTGGGAACAGACACGAGTGCTATTTGCACTGTGTATGGCAAAGGGAGCACAATAGTGACTTTCCTTACCAGAAAACAACTATTGCTCGTAGGAACGAAAACTGCATGTGATTCAAATCCATTTAGGACTGCGAAACAAACGCTAGCTCGCCTTACAAAAAACAAACTCTGCTTTTGAGGAAAGAGCACTCTTCTACTCTACTGTGTTTCCTATAGGGCCAGAACAGTGAGCTTGCTGAGTACAAAAGAACTGTGCTTCCTACACACATGGGCCATATCTAGTTCAACTCTGCTTAGGAAACTGACAAGAACATTAGCTCCTCTTCATTCCAATACACTGTACTTCCTGTTAACAGACGCGAGGGCTATTTGCACTGTGTATGGCAAAGGGAGCACAATAGTGACTCTTCTTACCAGAAAACAACTCTTGCTCGTAGGACCAGAAACTGCATGTGTATTTCAACTCCATTTAGGACTGGGAAACAAACGCTAGCTGGCCTTACAAGAAACACACTCTGCTTTTGAGAAAAATGCACTCTTCTACTCTACTGTGTTTCCTATGGGGTCTGAACAGTGAGCTTGCTCAGCACAAATGAACTGTGCTTCCTACACACACGGGCCATATCTAGTTCAAGTCTGCTTAGGAAACTGACAAGAACAGTAGCTCCTCTTCAGTCCAATACACTGTACTTGCTGGGAACAGACACGAGTGCTATTTGCACTGTGTATGGCAAAGGGAGCACAATAGTGACTCTTCTTACAAGAAAACAATTCTTGCTTGTAGGACCAGAAACTGCATGTGATTCAACTCCATTTAGGTCTGGGAAGCAAACGCTATCTTGCCTTACAAGAAACACACTCTGCTTTTGAGAAATATGCACTCTTCTACTCTACTGTGTTTCCTATAGGGCCAGAACAGTGAGCTTGCTCAGAACAAAAGAACTGTGCTTCCTACACACATGGCCGTATCTAGTTCAATTGTGCTTAGGAAACTGACAAGAACAGTAGATCCTCTTCAGTCCAATACACTGTACATGCTGGGAACAGACGCCAGTGCTATTTGTCCTGTGTATGACAATGGGAGCGCAATTGTGACTTTCCTTACCAGAAAACAACTCTTGCTTGTACGTCCAGAAACTGCATGTGATTCAACGCCATTAGGACTGGGAAACAAACGCTATCTCACCTTACAAGAAACACACTCTGCTTTTGAGAAAAGAGCACTCATCTACTCTACTGTGTTTCCTATAGGGCCAGAAAGTTAGTTTGCTCAGAACAAAAGAACTGTGCTTCCTATACACACGGGCCATATCTAGTTCAACTCTGCTCAGGAAACTGACAAGAACAGTATCTCCTCTTCAGTCCAATACACTGTACTTGATTGGAACAGACGCAAGTGCTATTTGCACTGTGTATGGCAATGGGAGCGCAATAGTGACTTTTCTCACCAAAAAACAACTCTACTCGTAGGAACAGAAACTGCATGTGATTCAACTTCATTTACGACTGGGAAACAAAAGCTAGCTCGCCTTACAAGAAACACACTCTCCTTTTGAGAAAAGAGCACTCTTCTACTCTACTGTTTTTCCTATGGGGTCCGAACAGTGAGCTTGCTCAGAACAAATGAACTGTGCTTCCTACACACACGGGCCATATCTAGTTCAAGTCTGCTTAGGAAACTGACAAGAACAGTAGCTTTTCTTCAATCAAAAACACTGTACTTGCTGAGAGCAGACGCGAGTGCTATTTGCACTGTGTATGGCAATGGGAGCGCAATAGTGACTCTTCTTACCAGAAAACAACTCTTGCTCGTAGGACCAGAAACTGCATGTGATTCAACTCCATTTAGGACTGGGAAGCAAACGCTAGGTAGTCTTACACTAAACACACTCGGCTTTTGAGGAAAGAGCACTCATCTACTCTACTGTGTTTCCTATGGGGTCCGAACAGTGAGCTTGCTCAGAACAAAAGAACTGTGCTTCTTACACACACGGGCCATATCTAGTTCAACTCTGCTTAGGAAACTGACGAGAACAGTAGCTCCTCTTCAGTCCAATACACTGTACTTGCTGGGAACAGACGCGAGTGCTATTTGCACTGTGTATGGCAATGGAGCACAATAGTGACTCTTCTTACAAGAAAACAACTCTTGCTCGTAGGACCAGAAACTGCATATGATTCAATCCACTTAGGACTGCGAAACAAACGCTAGCTCGCCTTACAGAAAACACACTCTGCTTTTGAGGAAAGAGCACTCTTCTACTCTACTGTGTTTCCTATAGGGCCAGAACAGTGAGCTTGCTGAGTACAAAAGAACTGTGCTTCCTACACACATGGGCCATATCTAGTTCAACTCTGCTTAGGAAACTGACAAGAACAGTAGATCCTCTTCAGTCCAATACACTGTACCTACTGGGAACAGACGCGAGGGCTATTTGCACTGTATATGGCAAAGGGAGCACAATAGTGACTCTTCCTACCAGAAAACAACTCTTGCTCGTAGGACCAGAAACTGCATGTGTATTTCAACTCCATTTAGTACTGGGAAACAAACGCTAGCTGGCCTTACAAGAAACACACTCTGCTTTTGAGAAAAATGCACTCTTCTACTCTACTGTGTTTCCTATGGGGTTCGAACAGTGAGCTTGCTCAGAACAAAAGAACTGTGCTTCCTACACTCGGGCCATATCTAGTTCAATTCTGCTTAGGAAACTGACAAGAACAGTAGCTCCTCTTCAGTCCAATACACTGTACTTGCTGGGACAGACGCGAGTGCTATTTGCACTGACTTTGGCAATGGACCCGCAATAGTGACTTTCCTTACCAGAAAAAAACTCTTGCTCGTAGGAACGGAAACTGCATGTGATTCAACTCCATTTAGGACTGCGAAACAAAGGCTAGCTCGCCTTACAAAAAACACACTCTGTTTTTGAGGAAAGAGCACTCTTCTACTCTACTGTGTTTCCTATAGGGCCAGAACAGTGAGCTTGCTGAGTACAAAGAACTGAGCTTCCTACACACATGGGCCATATCTAGTTCAACTCTGCTTAGGAACCTGACTAGAACAGTAGCTCCTCTTCAGTCCAATACACTGTACATGCTGGGAAGAGACGCCAGTGCTATTTGCCCTGTGTATGACAATGGGAGCACAATAGTGACTCTTCTTACCAGAAAACTACTCTTGCTCGTAGGACCAGAAACTGGATGTGATTCAACTCCATTTAGGATTGGGAAACAAACGCTAGCTAGACTTACAAGAAACACACTCTGCTTTTGAGAAAAGATCTCTCTTCTACTCGACTGTGTTTTCTATGGGGTTGGAACAGTGAGCTTGCTGAGAACAAAAGAACTGTGCTTCCTACACACACGGGCCATATCTAGTTCAACTCTGCTTAGGAAACTGACAAGAACAGTAGCTCCTCTTCAGTCCAATACACTGTACTTACTGGGAACAGACGCGAGTGCTATTTGCACTGTGTACGGCAATGGGAACACAATAGTGACTCTTCTTACAAGAAAACAACTCTTGCTCGTAGGACCAGAAACTGCATGTGATTCAACTCCATTTAGGACTGGGAAACAAATGCTAGCTGGCCTTACAAGAAACACACTCTGCTTTTGAGAAAAGAGCACTCTTCTACTCTACTGTGTTTTCTATGGGGTCCAAACAGTGAGCTTGCTCAGAATAAAAGAACTGTGCTTCCTACACACACGGGCCATATCTAGTTCAATTCTGCTTAGGAAACTGACAAGAACAGTAGCTCCTCTTCAGTCCAATACACTGTACTTGCTGGGAACAGACGCGAGTGCTATTTGCACTGTGTATGGCAAAGGGAGCACAATAGTGACTTTCCTTACCAGAAAACAACTATTGCTCGTAGGAACGGAAACTGCATGTGATTCAACTCCATTTAGGACTGTGAAACAAAGGCTAGCTTGCCTTACAAGAAACACACTCTGCTTTTGAGAAAAGAGCACTCTTCTACTCTACAGTGTTTTCTATGGGGTCCGAACAGTGAGCTTGCTGAGAACAAAAGAACTGTGCTTCCTACACACACGGGCCATATCTAGTTCAACTCTGCTTAGGAAACTGACAAGAACAGTAGCTCCTCTTCAGTCCAATACACTGTACTTGCTGGGAACAGACGCGAGGGCTGTTTGCACTGTGTATGGCAAAAAGAGCGCAATAGTGACTCTTCTTACCAGAAAACAACTCTTGCTCGTAGGACCAGAAACTGCATGTGTATTTCATCTCCATTTAGGACTGGGAAACAAACGCTAGCTCGCCTTACAAGAAACACACTCTGCTTTTGAGAAAAATGCACTCTTCTACTCTACTGTGTTTCCTATGGGGTTCGAAATGTGAGCTTGCTCAGAACAAAAGAACTGTGCTTCCTACACACACGGGCCATATCTTGTTCAATTCTGCTTAGGAAACTGACAAGAACAGTAGAACCTCTTCAGTCCAATAGACTGTACATATTGGGAAGAGACGCCAGTGCTATTTGCCCTGTGTGTGACAATGGGAGCACAATAGTGACTCTTCTTACCAGAAAACAACTCTTGCTCGTATGACCAGAAACTGCATGTGATTCAACTCCATTTAGGACTGGGAAACAAACGCTAGCTCGCCTTACAAGAAACACACTCTGCTTTTGAGAAAAGAGCACTCTTCTACTCTACTGTGTTTCCTATGGGGTCCGAACAATGAGCTTGCTGAGAACAAAAGAACTGTGCTTCCTACACACATGGGCCATATCTAGTTCAACTCTGCTTAGGAAACTGACAAGAACAGTAGATCCTCTTCAGTCCAATACGCTGTACATGCTGGGGAAGACGCCAGTGCTATTTGCACTGTGTATGGCAATGGGAGCGCAATAGTGACTCTTCTTACCAGAAAACAACTCTTGGTCATAGGACCAGAAACTGCATGTGATTCAACTCCATTTAGGACTGGGAAACAAACGCTAGCTCGCCTTACAAGAAACACACTCTGCTTTTGAGAAAAGAGCACTCTTCTACTCTACTGTGTTATCTATGGGGTCCAAACAGTGAGCTTGCTCAGAACAAAAGAACTGTGCTTCCTACACACACAGGCCATATCTAGTTCAATTCTGCTTAGGAAACTGACAAGAACAGTAGCTCCTCTTCAGTCCAATACACTGTACTTGCTGGGAACAGACACGAGTGCTATTTGCACTGTGTATGGCAAAGGGAGCACAATAGTGACTTTCCTTACCAGAAAACAACTATTGCTCGTAGGAACGAAAACTGCATGTGATTCAAATCCATTTAGGACTGCGAAACAAACGCTAGCTCGCCTTACAAAAAACAAACTCTGCTTTTGAGGAAAGAGCACTCTTCTACTCTACTGTGTTTCCTATAGGGCCAGAACAGTGAGCTTGCTGAGTACAAAAGAACTGTGCTTCCTACACACATGGGCCATATCTAGTTCAACTCTGCTTAGGAAACTGACAAGAACATTAGCTCCTCTTCATTCCAATACACTGTACTTCCTGTTAACAGACGCGAGGGCTATTTGCACTGTGTATGGCAAAGGGAGCACAATAGTGACTCTTCTTACCAGAAAACAACTCTTGCTCGTAGGACCAGAAACTGCATGTGTATTTCAACTCCATTTAGGACTGGGAAACAAACGCTAGCTGGCCTTACAAGAAACACACTCTGCTTTTGAGAAAAATGCACTCTTCTACTCTACTGTGTTTCCTATGGGGTCTGAACAGTGAGCTTGCTCAGCACAAATGAACTGTGCTTCCTACACACACGGGCCATATCTAGTTCAAGTCTGCTTAGGAAACTGACAAGAACAGTAGCTCCTCTTCAGTCCAATACACTGTACTTGCTGGGAACAGACACGAGTGCTATTTGCACTGTGTATGGCAAAGGGAGCACAATAGTGACTCTTCTTACAAGAAAACAATTCTTGCTTGTAGGACCAGAAACTGCATGTGATTCAACTCCATTTAGGTCTGGGAAGCAAACGCTATCTTGCCTTACAAGAAACACACTCTGCTTTTGAGAAATATGCACTCTTCTACTCTACTGTGTTTCCTATAGGGCCAGAACAGTGAGCTTGCTCAGAACAAAAGAACTGTGCTTCCTACACACATGGCCGTATCTAGTTCAATTGTGCTTAGGAAACTGACAAGAACAGTAGATCCTCTTCAGTCCAATACACTGTACATGCTGGGAACAGACGCCAGTGCTATTTGTCCTGTGTATGACAATGGGAGCGCAATTGTGACTTTCCTTACCAGAAAACAACTCTTGCTTGTACGTCCAGAAACTGCATGTGATTCAACGCCATTAGGACTGGGAAACAAACGCTATCTCACCTTACAAGAAACACACTCTGCTTTTGAGAAAAGAGCACTCATCTACTCTACTGTGTTTCCTATAGGGCCAGAAAGTTAGTTTGCTCAGAACAAAAGAACTGTGCTTCCTATACACACGGGCCATATCTAGTTCAACTCTGCTCAGGAAACTGACAAGAACAGTATCTCCTCTTCAGTCCAATACACTGTACTTGATTGGAACAGACGCAAGTGCTATTTGCACTGTGTATGGCAATGGGAGCGCAATAGTGACTTTTCTCACCAAAAAACAACTCTACTCGTAGGAACAGAAACTGCATGTGATTCAACTTCATTTACGACTGGGAAACAAAAGCTAGCTCGCCTTACAAGAAACACACTCTCCTTTTGAGAAAAGAGCACTCTTCTACTCTACTGTTTTTCCTATGGGGTCCGAACAGTGAGCTTGCTCAGAACAAATGAACTGTGCTTCCTACACACACGGGCCATATCTAGTTCAAGTCTGCTTAGGAAACTGACAAGAACAGTAGCTTTTCTTCAATCAAAAACACTGTACTTGCTGAGAGCAGACGCGAGTGCTATTTGCACTGTGTATGGCAATGGGAGCGCAATAGTGACTCTTCTTACCAGAAAACAACTCTTGCTCGTAGGACCAGAAACTGCATGTGATTCAACTCCATTTAGGACTGGGAAGCAAACGCTAGGTAGTCTTACACTAAACACACTCGGCTTTTGAGGAAAGAGCACTCATCTACTCTACTGTGTTTCCTATGGGGTCCGAACAGTGAGCTTGCTCAGAACAAAAGAACTGTGCTTCTTACACACACGGGCCATATCTAGTTCAACTCTGCTTAGGAAACTGACGAGAACAGTAGCTCCTCTTCAGTCCAATACACTGTACTTGCTGGGAACAGACGCGAGTGCTATTTGCACTGTGTATGGCAATGGAGCACAATAGTGACTCTTCTTACAAGAAAACAACTCTTGCTCGTAGGACCAGAAACTGCATATGATTCAATCCACTTAGGACTGCGAAACAAACGCTAGCTCGCCTTACAGAAAACACACTCTGCTTTTGAGGAAAGAGCACTCTTCTACTCTACTGTGTTTCCTATAGGGCCAGAACAGTGAGCTTGCTGAGTACAAAAGAACTGTGCTTCCTACACACATGGGCCATATCTAGTTCAACTCTGCTTAGGAAACTGACAAGAACAGTAGATCCTCTTCAGTCCAATACACTGTACCTACTGGGAACAGACGCGAGGGCTATTTGCACTGTATATGGCAAAGGGAGCACAATAGTGACTCTTCCTACCAGAAAACAACTCTTGCTCGTAGGACCAGAAACTGCATGTGTATTTCAACTCCATTTAGTACTGGGAAACAAACGCTAGCTGGCCTTACAAGAAACACACTCTGCTTTTGAGAAAAATGCACTCTTCTACTCTACTGTGTTTCCTATGGGGTTCGAACAGTGAGCTTGCTCAGAACAAAAGAACTGTGCTTCCTACACTCGGGCCATATCTAGTTCAATTCTGCTTAGGAAACTGACAAGAACAGTAGCTCCTCTTCAGTCCAATACACTGTACTTGCTGGGACAGACGCGAGTGCTATTTGCACTGACTTTGGCAATGGACCCGCAATAGTGACTTTCCTTACCAGAAAAAAACTCTTGCTCGTAGGAACGGAAACTGCATGTGATTCAACTCCATTTAGGACTGCGAAACAAAGGCTAGCTCGCCTTACAAAAAACACACTCTGTTTTTGAGGAAAGAGCACTCTTCTACTCTACTGTGTTTCCTATAGGGCCAGAACAGTGAGCTTGCTGAGTACAAAGAACTGAGCTTCCTACACACATGGGCCATATCTAGTTCAACTCTGCTTAGGAACCTGACTAGAACAGTAGCTCCTCTTCAGTCCAATACACTGTACATGCTGGGAAGAGACGCCAGTGCTATTTGCCCTGTGTATGACAATGGGAGCACAATAGTGACTCTTCTTACCAGAAAACTACTCTTGCTCGTAGGACCAGAAACTGGATGTGATTCAACTCCATTTAGGATTGGGAAACAAACGCTAGCTAGACTTACAAGAAACACACTCTGCTTTTGAGAAAAGATCTCTCTTCTACTCGACTGTGTTTTCTATGGGGTTGGAACAGTGAGCTTGCTGAGAACAAAAGAACTGTGCTTCCTACACACACGGGCCATATCTAGTTCAACTCTGCTTAGGAAACTGACAAGAACAGTAGCTCCTCTTCAGTCCAATACACTGTACTTACTGGGAACAGACGCGAGTGCTATTTGCACTGTGTACGGCAATGGGAACACAATAGTGACTCTTCTTACAAGAAAACAACTCTTGCTCGTAGGACCAGAAACTGCATGTGATTCAACTCCATTTAGGACTGGGAAACAAATGCTAGCTGGCCTTACAAGAAACACACTCTGCTTTTGAGAAAAGAGCACTCTTCTACTCTACTGTGTTTTCTATGGGGTCCAAACAGTGAGCTTGCTCAGAATAAAAGAACTGTGCTTCCTACACACACGGGCCATATCTAGTTCAATTCTGCTTAGGAAACTGACAAGAACAGTAGCTCCTCTTCAGTCCAATACACTGTACTTGCTGGGAACAGACGCGAGTGCTATTTGCACTGTGTATGGCAAAGGGAGCACAATAGTGACTTTCCTTACCAGAAAACAACTATTGCTCGTAGGAACGGAAACTGCATGTGATTCAACTCCATTTAGGACTGTGAAACAAAGGCTAGCTTGCCTTACAAGAAACACACTCTGCTTTTGAGAAAAGAGCACTCTTCTACTCTACAGTGTTTTCTATGGGGTCCGAACAGTGAGCTTGCTGAGAACAAAAGAACTGTGCTTCCTACACACACGGGCCATATCTAGTTCAACTCTGCTTAGGAAACTGACAAGAACAGTAGCTCCTCTTCAGTCCAATACACTGTACTTGCTGGGAACAGACGCGAGGGCTGTTTGCACTGTGTATGGCAAAAAGAGCGCAATAGTGACTCTTCTTACCAGAAAACAACTCTTGCTCGTAGGACCAGAAACTGCATGTGTATTTCATCTCCATTTAGGACTGGGAAACAAACGCTAGCTCGCCTTACAAGAAACACACTCTGCTTTTGAGAAAAATGCACTCTTCTACTCTACTGTGTTTCCTATGGGGTTCGAAATGTGAGCTTGCTCAGAACAAAAGAACTGTGCTTCCTACACACACGGGCCATATCTTGTTCAATTCTGCTTAGGAAACTGACAAGAACAGTAGAACCTCTTCAGTCCAATAGACTGTACATATTGGGAAGAGACGCCAGTGCTATTTGCCCTGTGTGTGACAATGGGAGCACAATAGTGACTCTTCTTACCAGAAAACAACTCTTGCTCGTATGACCAGAAACTGCATGTGATTCAACTCCATTTAGGACTGGGAAACAAACGCTAGCTCGCCTTACAAGAAACACACTCTGCTTTTGAGAAAAGAGCACTCTTCTACTCTACTGTGTTTCCTATGGGGTCCGAACAATGAGCTTGCTGAGAACAAAAGAACTGTGCTTCCTACACACATGGGCCATATCTAGTTCAACTCTGCTTAGGAAACTGACAAGAACAGTAGATCCTCTTCAGTCCAATACGCTGTACATGCTGGGGAAGACGCCAGTGCTATTTGCACTGTGTATGGCAATGGGAGCGCAATAGTGACTCTTCTTACCAGAAAACAACTCTTGGTCATAGGACCAGAAACTGCATGTGATTCAACTCCATTTAGGACTGGGAAACAAACGCTAGCTCGCCTTACAAGAAACACACTCTGCTTTTGAGAAAAGAGCACTCTTCTACTCTACTGTGTTATCTATGGGGTCCAAACAGTGAGCTTGCTCAGAACAAAAGAACTGTGCTTCCTACACACACAGGCCATATCTAGTTCAATTCTGCTTAGGAAACTGACAAGAACAGTAGCTCCTCTTCAGTCCAATACACTGTACTTGCTGGGAACAGACACGAGTGCTATTTGCACTGTGTATGGCAAAGGGAGCACAATAGTGACTTTCCTTACCAGAAAACAACTATTGCTCGTAGGAACGAAAACTGCATGTGATTCAAATCCATTTAGGACTGCGAAACAAACGCTAGCTCGCCTTACAAAAAACAAACTCTGCTTTTGAGGAAAGAGCACTCTTCTACTCTACTGTGTTTCCTATAGGGCCAGAACAGTGAGCTTGCTGAGTACAAAAGAACTGTGCTTCCTACACACATGGGCCATATCTAGTTCAACTCTGCTTAGGAAACTGACAAGAACATTAGCTCCTCTTCATTCCAATACACTGTACTTCCTGTTAACAGACGCGAGGGCTATTTGCACTGTGTATGGCAAAGGGAGCACAATAGTGACTCTTCTTACCAGAAAACAACTCTTGCTCGTAGGACCAGAAACTGCATGTGTATTTCAACTCCATTT